>NC_037682.1:79517048-79817048 GCF_003255815.1 Theropithecus gelada | reverse complement strand
TAAAATTCCTCAGATTAAATATAAAGAACTTCTAACACTTTGATGGGTTGAGTGCAGGTATTGTTTGTGTGTCTACTGGTGTGTGTGTGTGTGTGTGTGTGTGTGTGTGTGTGTGGCAGTGTTGTGGGATTGGATCCCCAAAGCTAATTCTTTAATCATTCTTAGGTGCCTATACTTGGGAAGAAAAGACGAAGAAGTTATAGATATTTTGCCTAAAATATATTGGGTAGCAATATAAAGACTAAAAAACTGGATAAAACCATGAGCCAGAACAAGAGAGGAGTTCCCAAGGGGGGTTTTTGTACCCATCACCCAGCCCCCAAAACATAAGAGTGTGCACACACACACAAACACACACAACAGCTTTAAAAGGAATATGATTTCGATTATTTGTAGAGGTGGGGAAGTTTTACAAACAGCAACACTGTCAGAGTTATAGGGGAATGAGGGAGGGAAAGATTAGTTTTCAAATTGTAACCTCTAAGGTTATGAAGTGTACATATGTGTGTATGTTAAAAGGAGAAGAGAGAAGGATGACTTTTTTCATTTCTAGAAAAAAAAACAACTATTGTGGAATGATGTCCGTGGGGAAAGAGGCTGCAGAAGAACTGATATTATTTTGTTGAGTCAATGTTTTGGTACTTTAGTTATCGTTATTTTATGAAGACTTGTTACCTTTACAGACAAAATAACTAAATTGACAGGTTGAGTGAGTCTTTGTGCTTTTAAAGATTTTAATGTAGAATGTGTGTAGGTATGTGGACATGTGTGAGAGAATATGTGTACTTACAATGAAGTACCCCATGAGGCATAACTTTTATTATTATTATTATTATTAGGCCAAAAAAACAGTCATTTAAAAGCTGCTTGCTATTTTTGTTGCTGATGAAGATACGATCAAGCTACCTTGAACCAGAATACAACGAGTTTGAGGTCATGATAATGATCCCTCAATTATAAAAGTCAAAGCAAATACCTATATAGTGTTCAAAGAGGCAAGGAACAAGATCATTGTTTTGCTCTGTGGGATTCCAAGGTTAAATTTTGTTTGCAAGTCAAATTCTATGATACTTACCTATTACTTGACTCATTAATTTTATTCAGGGAAGTTTCTGGATGAAAAGATGGCAAAACAATGATTATTTCCCTTTGAAGATTAAAGTTATTAAACACTATGTCCAACTGGCAGAAAAGGACAACACCCAAAGATATTCACAGGAAGGAGGGGTGAGATATCTAGGCTTAACATCAAAATCTATATTATTTCAGGGAGGTACAGAGTATGTGACTGATGCTGAAACTGTGTCTCTGATGCTGCCACACTGACACTATTGGCATGACCTGGGGGGAATGGTTCTGTCTGTGTGACAAGATACCCACCAAAAGCTCCAGTCTCTTTTTATACAGAATACTTCTGAATGGAGCAGTCAGCGTTGAGTAAGCAGATCTCAGCTGCCAATTCTATATATGGTGACCACATAACTCATAGCCCAGATGAAGAGCAGTTTAAAAGTAGAAGGATGAGGGAAGGTGACTATTAATCATGAAACCAGATAAAGAGGCATAAACTAGCATTGTCCTGGGCAAACTGGGGTACAAACCCCAAGAAACTTGGGTCAGATGAATGGGGTATTATCCCCTTACTGCTGTAACCAATGTACCAACTTCTGATTTCAGAAGCAATGTTCTATGGTGGCGAAAGTCGTGTTTATCAGGGCCCTTTGGTTTGCTGGGAGGAATCCATAGTACTGTTTCAACTGAAGTAAGTCCTATAAGAATCTGGAACTTATTACTAAGACTGGGGAGGAAAAAATATGTGTCTTGTAATAAGCAGGCTACGGACAGAAGGCCATTTTTATTAGTATAAAATGGGACCTAAACACTAAAAATATGGCCACATTGGGGTTGGCATTAATATGTGACTATGTGAATAAGGAATTAAATTAATAATTACATGTTATAATGCAATAAATAATTTTCTCCCTCGGGTATGCACTGATTTTCTGGTAGTTAATTTGTTTATTAATTAAGTCTCAGCTTTTAAAAATTTTCAGGTGTGGACCTGATGGGTTAGTGCTTTTGGAAAGCTTTACTGTTTATCTGACAGCTCAGAGAGAGAAGGAACTTCAAAGCTGTATGAACACAAAATGTTATTATGTATTGGGCATTACTAGAATACAAAAGAAAAACATCTTTAAATTTGGTGTTTACTGGGTCTTTTTATTGGCTGGATTTTGTCGTGGAAAATACAGGCATGTGAACATATTTTGTTATTTCCAACGAGAGCAAAATAGAATAAGTTATAAATAAAAATAAAATCATAAATTATCAGATTTTGAGACATCACTGAATTAGGCTTATTAAGCTTAATTTGCTCAAAGTAAGACAGAATGTCAACTTTCAATATTTTAGGAGGAGGAACAATATGCTTTCATTCTTACTATAAATCATTAGACCTGGAAGATGATGGCAAGGGTCAAAGACAGACTGCAAGCCAGCATGAAATGATATGCTTAATGTCCAAAGCTGTGAGTTACTAAGAAACTTCTGGCAGAGGAAACTGGATGCTGGCTGTCCTTTGGAACATCCTGTACCCCTGTTTATCTGAAGAGCTTGCTAAGTAGATGATGATTTATTTCCCTGTATGGTAAGATAATTTTCTGAAAGCTGCAAATCAGGAATGAGGTAGGAAGGTGATGGAGCAAAGTTAGATTAGAACTACAGGTAGATATAACTGAGAATTAATTGGTTATCCTTTTAAAAACTGTAGAAATAATATGGCACAACTAGAGAATGGTTTAATAGAATAAAACTCTACTAGTAGACTTTCATTGTATACCTTGATGTTTGGAAAGTTATTTAATTGGTAATTATTGGCCTCCAGTTAAGAATTTCAAGGTTTGTATTCTCTTAGCTCTTTTATTCTGCCCCATATTATATTCCTCAGAGGGAAGTATATTGACATGTTTGGCCCAGAACACTGACATTGTTTATTGAGGGTCAGTGAAAGAACTTGTCTCGTCTTTCTGTATTTTGATTCTTCCTTTCTCCCGCTTGATTTGTGGCTGCTGAGGTTAAATTGATCGTCACAACAAGAAAGAAGAATGTCTTTGGTCATGAAACTAAGTATCCTATGTATGAGTCTTGATCTGCTGCAGCCTCCCGTGTACCTGCTGTACCTTCCCACCATCTCACCCCTACTCATTCCACACAGGAGCATGCAGTGATGTCGCCAAGGGAAGCATATTCACAGAAGTCAATGCCGACCCCACAGTGAAACTGAAGGCCTAGAGGAATTATTTTGTTTTGTTTAGAAAGAGAGGGAGGATTTTGGTAACAAATTCAGTTTATTTAATTGACGTAAGACTATTCAGCTTTTTTGTTTCATTTTGTGTAAACTTTTATAAGTTATGTCTTAAGAAATCTGTCTGTTTCATGTAAAGGGTCAAATTTGTTAGTCCAAAGTTGTTTATAATATTCTCTTGTTCTTTTAATGTATAGAGTCTATTGTAACAAATCCTGCACATTAAGCATTAATTACTGATATTGTTGATTTATGTTCTCTTTTATTCGTGATATTCTAGCCATAGGTTTGCCAATTTTCATTTTTAAAAAAAACAGATTTTTACTAATTTTTTTCTACCATCTGTTCTTTTTAATATCAGTGATTTCTGGGTTTTCTTTGTAAAATCTTTCTTCGACTTTGTTATTCCTTATCTAGTTTCTTAAGATGGGCCTTAAATTATGAACTTTAGATCTTTCTTTTTTCCTGATAAATGCATTTGAAATTATGTTTTCTACTTACCTGTGCTTTAGCTACTCCTAAAAATTTTGGTATGTTGTATTTTAATTATTAGTTCAAAATATTCTATAGATTTTCTTGTAATTGGGCATTGACCCACGAATTATTTACATGTATAGTTTAATTTTTATTTAAATGAAGTTTAACTCTACAGTTACTGCTATTTGGTTCTAATGTAATTCCCCTGATGTGAAAGAATGCACTTTGTATTACTCAGCTTTTAAAAAATTCACTGCATTGTTTTGTACTCCAGATTGTAGTCTCAGTGTATGCATTTCATGTACTGGAGAACAATATGTATTCTTCAGTCATTGGATACACTGCTCTACAAATATAATTAAAGTGGTTCATTATAATTATTGAGGTCTTCTTTGTCTTTATTGACTTTTTGTCACATTGGTCTATCAATTACTGAGAGTTGTTGAAATCTCCTATGAGAAAAAATAATTGTATTTAATTCTGTATATTTTTTATTCATGTACTGCATATCAAGGCTTTTCCTAATTCTCTTATTATTAGTCTAAAATGCATTCTTTGTAATCTTATTTATCTTAAAGCCTATTTAATGGATATTAGCATAGCCACTATAGCCTTCTTATGCTTACTATTTGCATTTCATATCAATTCTTCCCATTCATTTAAACTTATTTGTGTCTTTATATATGACGTGCAGCTCTTGTAGCAGCATATAGTTCAGTCTTGTTTTTACCCACTTTGTTCATTTCTGTCTGTAAATTGGAGTAACGAAGCCAATAACGTTTTATGTAATTATTGATATAGCTAGATTTAGACCTACCATTCTCTTATTTATTTTCTGTTTGTCTTCTTTGGTTTTTGCTTGCATATCCTCCCCTTCCTGTTTTTCCTTTGAATAATTTTAGTATTCCATTTTGATTTATTATCTGGCTTTTTAGTGCTGTATTTGTGTTTTGTTTTGATTTGACGTGATTTAAGTGGTTCTTTAGGGATTACAATATACACACTTAACTTTTCAGTCTACTTAGAATTTCTTTTATCATTCCTTTAGTAAATATCTGTTAGTGACACATGCTCTCAGTTTTATATCATGCCAAAATTTCTTTATCTTACCTTCAATACTGAAGGATATTTGCATTGGATATAGAATTACGGTTTGCAAGAATTTTTCGTCTTTCTTTCAGTACTTTAAAGATGTAGTCTTTGGCTTTGGCAGCTTCTGATGAGAAATCAACAGTCTAGGCCGGGCGCAGTGGCTCATGCCTGTAATCCCAGCACTTTGGGAGGCCGAGATGGGCGGATCATGAGGTCAGGAGATCGAGACCATCCTGGCTAACACGGTGAAACCCCATCTTTACTAAAAATACAAAAAATTAGCCGGGGTTGTGGCGGGCGCCTGTAGTCCCAGCTACTCGGGAGGCTGAGGCAGGAGAATGGCGTGAACCCGGGAGGCGGAGCTTGCAGTGAGCTGAGATTCGTCCACTACACTCCAGCCTGGGTGACAGAGCGAGACTCCCTCTCAAAAAAAAAAAAAAAAAAGTCTAATCTTCGTTTCCCTATAAGTAATATGTCATCTTAAGAGGTGACAACGTGCTAGCAGCCCTCCCTCTCGGCGCGCCTCCTAGGCCTCGGCGTCCACTCTGGCGGAGCTTGAGGAGCCCTTCAGCCCCCCACTGCACTATTAGACCCCCTCTCTAGCCTGGCCGAGGCTGGAGCCGGCTCCCTCTGCTTGCCAGGAGGTGTGGAGGGAGAGGCGCAGGCCGGAACCGGGGCTGTTCGCGGCTGCGCACTCGGAGCCCAGAGAGCGCGCCGGCCTGCGGGCGCCGCCCCTGGCCAAGCGCAGTGAGGAGCTTAGCACTAGCGCCAGCAGCTGCGGAGGTTGCCACGGGTCCCCCAGCGCCGCAGCACTGCCTGCCCGCATGCACCGCAATCGAATTCTCGCCAGGCCTCAGCCTCCTCCCTGTGGGGCAGGGCTTGGGACCTGCAGTCCACCATGTCAGAGCCCACCCCCACCCCGCCCCTGGTGGGCTCCCAGATGGGCATCGCCCCCTGCTCCGTGGTGCCCAGTCCCATCAACCGCCCAAAGGCTGAGGAGTGCAGGTGCAGCTCCATCCGCGCCCTGGCACGGGATCCACTAGGCCAAACCAGCTGGGCTCCTGAGTCAGACAGGGACTTGGAGAACTATTTTATCTAGCCTGAGGATTGTATGTGCACCAATCAGCACTCTGTATCTAGCTAATCTGGTGGGAACTTGCAGAACTTTTATGTCTTGCTAGAGGATTGTAAATACACCAATCAGCACTCTGTGTCCAGCTCAAGGTTTGTAAACACACCTATCAGCGCCCTATGTCTAGCTCAAGGTTTGTAAATGCACCAATCAGCACTCTGTCTAGCTAATCTAGTGGGGACTTGGAGAACTTTCATGTCTAGCTAGAGGATTATAAATACTCCAATCAGCACTCTGTGTCTGGCTCAGGGATTGGAAATGCACCAATCAGCACCCTGTCAAAATGGACGAGTCAGCTCTCTGTAAAGCAGCTCAATCAGCTCTCTGTAAAATGAACCAATCAGCAGGATGTGGGTGGGACCAGATAAGGGAGTAAAAGCAGGCTGCACGGGCCAGCCAGAGGCAACAGACTCTAATTTTTTTCTGCCCAGTGAAAGCTTGGTTCTTTCTATCTTTGCAATAAATTTTGTTGTTGCTCACTCTTTGGATCCACACTGCGTTTGTGAGCTGTGACACAGGCAAAGGTCTGGAATTTCACTACTGAAGCCAGCGAGACCACGAACCCACCAGGAAGAATGAACAACTCCAGACACGCGGCCTTTAAGAGTTGTAACACTCACCGTGAAGGTCTGCAGCTTCACTTCTGAAGTCAGTGAGACCACAAACCCACCAGCAGGAAGAAATTGTGGACACATCTGAACATATGAACGAACAAACTCTGGACACACTATCTTTAAGAACTGTAACACTGACCCCGAGGGTCCGCACCTTCATTCTTGAAGTCAGCGAGACCAAGAACCCACCAATTCCGGACACAATTTTCTCTAAATGCTTTCAATACCTTTTTTATATTTGAATTGAGCAGTTTGTCTGTGTCTAGTATTGCTGTCTTTTGAGTTTATTGTTTTTAGGATTCACCAAGCATTTTGAATTTATAAATACAAGCCTTTTATGAAAGCTTGAAAGCATTCAGCCATATATTTTGATTTTTTTCCTACAGCAATCTCTCCCACCCCACCCCTTTTTTGGAACTTCAAATACACGTATATTCAATCTTTGATATCCCATACGTTCCAGAGGCTGGTCATTTCTTAAATCTCTGTTATTTTCACTATCATATCCATTTTGCTTTTGTGTTTATCCAGTGCATTCTTTGTTTTGGATATTGTATTTCCAGTTCTAAAATGGTAATTTAGTTTATTTCTTGTTGAGTTTTACTTATCTTCTAATTCATCTCATGTGTGAGGCTTTTGTATTTTTTATGTTTTTCTTTATTTTTTACAATTTATGAAGGAGCTAAATAGATTCCTTAAAGTTTTTGAAAGACCTATTCCATCTATGTCATCCTAGTGTTGGTATCTTTTCCTTTTATTTTCTTTGAGTTGGGCTACATTTGCCTGGTTCTTTGTATGTCAAGTAATTTTGGGTTGTGTCTTAAACTTTGTTATCTATTACAATCTGCAGGATGTTCTTATTTTTGTATTAGCAATAAATCGAATTCTATATTACTTTTTGTGGATGATGGTTCAAATTTCAGTTCAGTTCTCTAAATTATTGCTGTTCTTGATAATGACTATTATAAATATGCATGATTTGGAGATTATGTTGAGATATATACAGGTAATTCAGAACTGATTTTAGTTTTCTAAACCTTTGCTATGCTAGTTTGAATGTGCCCTCACATGTGTGTTTCAGAGGTTAGGCTCAGTCTTGTGCTAGTGGTTCAAATCTCAGTTCAGTCTTGTAGGCCTGTACTATGTTGGTTTGGGTCTGTCCCATGCATATTTGTTCAGGGTTTATGTTAAGGTTTGCTTATTAACTTTGTTTTCCCATATGTACAAGTCAGACTGATTAGGTTGAAAGTGAACTTTTGCTTCGGACTAATAAATTAGTCATTATAGATGCAGAGTTGTAGCAGACTCAGTGATGAAAGTGGCAAGAGTGGTCAAAGAAAGTTAATAAGGCCTACTTTGAGAAAAGTAAGAAACCTGAGATAAATTAGAGAGGGAATAGAACATAGTAGCTAATAGTATTGACTTTGGAATCAGACTAAACGAGAAGCAAGTTTTAGATCTCCTATCTAGCTCCTTACCTTTAGGTAAATTACTTATCTGTGCCTCAGTTTACTCAACTGCAGCAGGAAAAATGATTCCTCTCTCATAAAATTCTTATAATTCAATATAATTGTGCAAACTGCTTAGCATAAGGCCTAGAATATACTGAGATTTCAATATATAAGAAGATACTTAAGGCATACCTGAAACAACTTGAAATAATGGCATTCTCATGGGTTAAACAAAAACCTTGAGTTAAAAATGAATTGCTATCCTTGTATGTTTCAGTTTTCACGCAAGCAAATTTTAAAAAGAGTAATCTCTATTTATTTCATAGGATTATTTTGGGGATACAATACAATAACCTATGGAAAAAGGGTTTTTGTGTTTTTTTTAAACTATAGAGCATAATGCAAAATGCAAAGGAGTAGTTGTAGCTTTGAATCTGATGAGACGTTATATGAAGGTCATGAACAGAAAATAGAAAATATAGTTAATTAAAGCATCCAAGGTAGATTAAAACTAAGAGATGAGGAAAGATGTTATCAAAAGTCTACATGAATTGAAAACATGATCGTAACTCCAGGATTGTCTAGTTTTTTAAGTTAAAAGGTAGTGAGTGGAATGAAGGAGTCACTTATAACAAACTGAACATTTCACGAGAGAAAGGACAGAGAATTTATATTACCCAGAACCCTATGACAGATTTTCTTTTTCAGTCATATAAATCTTTGACTTAGAACCCTTGCTAAGAACTATACTTGATTTTCATATCATGTTTTGCGGTTACTAAAATATTTTCTCATTTAATCCTCACAACAGCCTTGCAAAGTAGTACAGAGGTTACTTGTACAAGCAAATTTAGGTTTGAAGTGTTTAAGTAACACATATAAAATATCTCATAAGTAAGCTATGGAGCTGAGATTTCAATCTGGGTCTTTTGATTCCAAGAGTAGTGCTTCCTTTTTCTTAGCATGAACTATTGATGTACATATTAGTCAATTAGAAGCACTTAAGGTGCAACTCCCTTGCCTTGGTGAGGTAGCAGAGACAGTAAATGTTCAACTTCTGAGTAATTTATAGGTAACCATGCAGCAACACTAACACATGGTTCCTTCTTATCTGGGCAGATCTGTAAAACCTCTTAGTACTTTACCTGCCCATCATAACCTCCAACAAGAAAAACTGAAGGAAAAAGGAACCAAAGTAATTCTATCGGAAAATTAGCCAGTAAAAGTCTATATAAGGAGAAAAGTGTAAGGTTGTGACTGTTTGAAACATATGTAGACTAGGCTTCCAATGAAATATGCTCACCTCACCTCTGACCAGCATGGTATTCAGAGAGGTAGACATAAGTGGATGCAAACAAAACATGTGTGTGTCAACACGTGGTTTGTGCTGCCCACCTCTCAGCACTTCTCAACAGGGCCCAAACAGCTGTGTAAAGAATGAATCTGGGAGCTGAGAAAATAAAATATGTCTAGATCCTGTGGAAGGGATTGAATATAGCCCCTCACTAGAGCCCCCATTTTGCTTATTTCAGTCAACATTTTCCCCTACAGCTTGTTCCCACGGCTGCAAAGCCCAACCTGACCAGTTCTGCACTTCTCATTGAGACAAATTTCACACCTTTTATAATAAATGTTTTTTGTTTTTCAAACTTTTTTTTATAAAAGTGGATGTGTGTGTGTGTGTATGTGTGTGTGCATGCATGTGCGTGCACATGGGGGGGATTTATTTTGTCTAGTGAGGAGCACTTGAGTGCTAGTGAAAGGACTACTGAGGTAGTCTTTCCAGGAAAGTCAGGTTAAAATAGAGATAATATGCAAACATCAAGTAGAAAATAACGAACAAGCTAATTTTTGTTAAGGGGTGATTAAGGAACACATTTATTTGTGTAGTTCACAGATCATTAGAGATTTTGGATAAGCACAATTTTAAAAGCATTTATGGCATAAATTAATTTCCCAGATACTAATTAGTAGTTGTTGAGATGTTCATGTACAATGAAGGCCGCTCTCCAACTGTGCAAGAGGCACCTTCGGGCTTTTGATGATATCAAATGAGGCAGGCCTTGGAGCCATTTGCAGAACTTTACTTGGACTCCAGAATTTCAACTTATCTCCTGAAACCCTCCTCCCAAACTCAGCACATACATTTTAAAATCTTATTTTTTCTTCTTTATCCCTTTGTCTCTCAGTGACACAGATTAATGATGCTCCATTGTCTCTTCTCTAGGGAAATTCTTGTCCTTCACTAGTGCTGTGGGTTTCCATGTCATCTCCCTTCACATTATTTATTCTGGTCTAGTAAGCTGCTGAAATTTCTTTTTCTTTTTGTAAGTAGCCTCTCTGATGTGTTTTTCTTTACTCATCCATGACACTTCTCAAATTCTACTTTAATGGCAAAAACGTCAGGTTATACAAAGATAATTGCATCTTTCAGTCTCTGAATCTTATTCCCTTCCCTTTCTGTGACGAAGTGTTTCAAAGAAAAATAGAACAAAAAAATAGCAAGAAGAAGAAGAAAATAAAAAAAAAATAAAGGGAGGAAAAGATAACACTCAGCCAAGTGAATCTCAGAGAATATAAAACTACTCCAAATGTTCATATTCTCCAAATGTCCCTTAACAGAAAGCAGGAGTAAACTACAGGTGGAGTGACTATACATCCCATGTTGCCCAGGACATTCTGGTTCATACTTTTTGTCTTTATATCCAATCAGTTAGCACTCCTTTTATCCTCCAAGGTATCTAGATGTGTTCACCTATAAACAATGAGTTTTTTTTCATGTCCAGATCAGGTTATACATTCCAAGAAATAGGCACAGATATCTGAAACTTAACACTGTTTCTGGTCTGTGGGTGGACTGGTCTTCAGACAAACATCCAAACTCAGAAAAATTCATCAAGGAAATGTGTAATAAACAGAAAATACACACTTTTCTGTTGGAAGGGATACTAGCAGATGAGTGGTAGGCAAATTAAATTGAGACAAAAATTTGAACCCTTCAGAAATTATAATGATTAAGTATGAAGTATAATCTCTTGAGCACAATAGTAACGATAGCTGATTGTGTTAGTCCATTCTCATGCTGAGTCATGGTGGAAGGGGAAGCAAACATGTCCTTCTTCATATGGCAGCAGGAAGAAGTGTCAAGCAAAGGGGGAAAAGTCTCTTATAAAACCATCAGATCTTGTGAGAACTCACTAACTATCATGGGAACAGTATGAGGGTAACAGCCCTCATGATTAAATTACTTCCCACTTGGTCCCTCTCATGACACATGGGAATTATGGGAACTACAATTCAAGACGAGATTTGGGTGTGGACACAGCCAAACCATATCACTGATATTTTTAAAATATATGTACCAGGCACTATTCTAAATACTTAATATTAACTCATTTAGTCCTCAAAGGAACACCAAAAAGATGATCAGCTGTTTTGTTACTATTTCACAGGCGATGAACACGAGGCTCAGAGTGACTAAGGAGCCAGGAATGATGGAATTTGGATTTGACTTAGTCTGGTTTCAGAGTTGTCATGCTTAATACCTGTAATACGAACCTTAATCGCTATGCTCTACAGCTGTTCCTTGGTGACCAGGGGAAAGATGTTATTAATATGGGTTAAAAAAATAATAAAGTGTAATAAAATGAAAATGTATACTAATAGTAGTGCTTTAATTTGAACCACCCTATATAGAGGTGTGTCTATAAAGCTAAAAGTCAGATTTCTATGTGTCTTACAAATTAGAAACATCCATATTCACCAGTAATTTTACATTACTTTTTATGGTAATGTCACATTACTTTTTATGGTAATGTCATTTCAACACATTTCTGTCTTTGGGAACTCCTACAAAGTTCAGTATTATGAGACAAAAGCTCTTAAAATAGATTTATATCACTGGGTTAAACTATAACACATACTACCTTAATTTAGCATTAGTATAAAATATTGCAAAATAAGCTTTCCTACCAGGATGCTGAGCTATTGATTACATGTGTGTAGGACCTGTGTTACCCTGGTTGAACAGGTAGTCCGTCATTCCACTGGACTTTGTAGAGAGGTCATTTTCTTGATGAACACTTAGCAAAATCCCAATCGCCAACTTTCAGATAACCAGAGGCCAAATTAGTTACCACTTGGGCACCTTAGTTTTATGCTATTTGCTTACTCCAAAGTCCAAGACCCATCATGACTCCCCATGTTTCATAATTTCGCCAAGCAAATAGGGATTTATTTCTCTTCTTTAGCTTGAATGCCAAAAAACTTCAGTAAGCCATATGGCAGTGACCATTAATTTGTAACTTCAACACCTTCTCAACTCTTCCTTTTATTTGTTATCACTTCTCTTCTGCTGCTTCTTTTTCTATGTCCCCTTTCTCTCTCCTTTCCACCAAATAGTAGCCACAAATAGAGCCTTCTTTGTGTAAAATAATTTGCAATATTTTCCTGTTGCCGAGGGCCCAGTTTCCCTAATAATATTACATGGGCTCACTGGTCTATATAATGAGATCTAGTCTTGTTCTTTTGTTTTCATCCTCTGTACTTTTGAAACCAGTATCATATGCATTGCTACAACCAATCTGACTGAAACCTGCTGATGTGCAGGACAGATAAAAAGATTTCTCTTTACTGGCCAAATGAAGGTTCATTCTTATTATACTCAAAAGTTTCATCCAGTTTATGGTATCCCAATTATCAGTAAGTTAATATGAATGGAGGTTGCTGGAGAAATTTTCCCTAAATTTCTTAGCATCCAAGTCAGATAAATCTCTATCTTCTACTTCATTGCTTTTCCAATATATCATATTAAAAGAGTTTGTTCAGCTATTTCTCAAGTACTTAAAAATTATTTTGCTTTTGCTGATAAGTTTGACAGTTAAAAATGTAATACAGATGGTTTTTTTCTTTGATGTGTTACAAAGTAACTTAAATCGTGTAATTTTGCTCCCTCTACCCAAGTTGGTTTTGGTACACTGTAATTAAAGAAGCATAGCTTGATTGATTTGTTCATCCTATGTCACTGAAAAAGAACAACTGAAAAGTCAGGCAATCTGTAATTAAAAAGCAGCCAAATATAGCCTATGTATACTCCTGTGCATTTGATAAACACAGGTCAAAATCCAGACCCGTGTAGACCACTATCTGTCTGAATCCCGACTTTCTGCAACATCTCTGGTCATTTACTTTAATTAGCAAAGCATTATTCTATGTTTTCAACTGCAAAGCAATGCATTACATATTTGGAGATACCCATGAAGTATAAAAGATGGTCCCTGATCAAAGAACACAAGACTAAAATCTATTAACACCTTTATAAGCAACAGGTAGAGACAATAAAAGCACTAGGAATTTACTTTCTAGTAGCAAAATGTACAAAAACCATTAAATAAAGGATCTTTCGCTAGGCTTCTGACTAGGATAAAATTACTCCAGTCTAACATCTCTCTTGTGTCCGATGGATAGTAGCACACTTTACTAAAGTAACATAGCATAGTGATTAGGAACATGGACTTTGCAGTGATACAGCCTAGATTAGATTCTCAGCTATGCCTCTTACTGGCTGAGGCAGTCTGAACAAGTTACCTGTGAAATGGAGAATACATTCAAATTCACAGGGTTGTTATGAGCATTAAGTAAGATGATGACAGTAATGAGTTTTACACAGTGTCAGCACATAGTAAGCAGTCAGTAAATGTTAGATATTTTTAAAGTTAACAGAGGATGAGCTGGCAGAACTATTTCAGGATGTCATATGTTGTTTCCACAGTGTAGGATTTGAATTAAAACATAGAAATATGAAGTGATGAATGCCCACCATGGGGTTCAGATACACCCACATCACTGGTGTTTTATTTATCCCAGAAAAGGTTTGTTCAAGATGAATGCTTCTCCTTGATAAAAGCAACAAGACCACCCAGTTTTCTCGAGAGAGCTCAATTACTGTTAGGTATAATTGCCCCTCCAAAAGAGGCAGATCTCACAAAGCCACCTTAATACCAACTGGAGAAAGATTGAACTGGTTAGTTAAGAATGATTTCTGTTAAAAAGTAGCTGCTAATTCCTGAGGCTGGTTGTTGCATAAAAATGAATGTAAGTAGGCCAGGCGCCTGTAATCCCAGCACTTTGGGAGGCTGAGGCAGGCGGATCACGAGGTCAGGAGATCAAGACCATCCTGGCTAACACGGTGAAACTCTGTCTCTACTAAAAATACAAAAAAAATAGCCAAACATGGTGGCGGGTGCCTGCAGTCCCAGCTACTTGGGAGGCTGAGGCAGGAGAATGGCGTGAACCCGGGAGGCAAAGCTTGCAATGAGCCGAGATCGCACCACTGCACTCCGGCCTGGGCAACAGAGTGAGACTCCATCTAAAAAAAAAAAAGTAAGCATTTATTCCTATATTGTTTTATTGGGAAGTGCTGCACATGTATCACAAGGTATTAAGCAACATTTACACATGAAATAGTAACCAAGTATTTATTAAAAACTTACTAAGAGTTAAACTCTGATTGCTTAAGAGCAGGTAATTTTCAGAAAGATCAATTCACAAGAAGACAAGAAACTAATAATTTGGAATCTTGTATGTCAACAAAATCTCCAAATATTGTTATATACATGTGTAATATTTCATGTTGTCATCACTGCCTTTCCCTTAGGTGAATGGCTATCCATCTTGGTAAGATGGAAAATGCAAAGATTTTAGTCAAGAATTAGCTTCAAGGGAACACTGTCTGTGTGACTTTGAGCAAAAAACCCATAGTATGCTTGATTTTTATTTATATAGATCAGTTACATAGATAGCCTATGTATAAAATAAGCAAAATGATGCTTGACTCATTTGATATTTGTGAAGACTGAGTGATAATAATTGACTAGCACCAAACTGATTCTCAGTAAACATTAGTTTAATTTGGTCCAGTAGTTAAATCATTGCTTATGACACTTATACCATACCACTGTGGTATCTCTCTAATCTTTTGCTTAATACTTATGGCTTATGCAGATCTAGAAGGTCAGAAAAACATTCTAGAGCTCTAGATGTTGCCTACCAGAGTAGATTATAGATCACACTTGATGCCTCTTCTGGAAGAACTGAAAATAGAAGAATCTCATTCATTTAAGAAAAATGCATTAGGTATCCACATTGTTCTTTACATAAGGAATACAAATGTACCCTCATGGAGCTCACAGACAAGCACCCAACACTTTAAACAACGTATATGAGCTAACATGGGGAAAATGTAGGGAGCTATGTAAGTATGCAGGAAGCATTCCAAACTCAGTTTTGAGTTCAGGAGTGGTATGATAAGGAAACCATGCTCAAAGAGAATGGCATTTAAAAATAGTAATAACTACCATTTATTGAGTGCTCGCAATGATCACTTGGCTATCATAAGCATTTTATAAAACTTAATTCTGTTATTCTGCACAATGGCCCATTGAAGAGAATTCTTTGATATCCCCATTTTACAGATGAGAAAGCTGAAGCATAAGACTAAGTAATTTGCATAGTGTGATTCACCTAGTAAGTGAGGCACTGAGATCTGACATCTAAATAAAAACTTTTCATTAAAATGGGAGTTCTAGGAAGAAAGAGTGGGTGACAACTTCCAGACAGTGGGAATTTAAAGTACAAAATCCTGGAGACAATGAGTATAAAAAGAAATTTAATGTTGGTGTTATGGCCAGAGCAGAGCATAGGACTGTGGGAAAAAGAAGAGGTAAGATCACAGAAGGAGGCAAAGACTAGAGAGATAGTCAAGAACTGAGTAAACTATGCTGTAAAATTCCTATGCTTCATCCTGAGGGCCATGGAAAACCAATGAACGATTTAAATGCTCTCCAGAACCAACCTGCCACATAGAAGACTCTAGCTAGAGTATGCAGGAAAGATTGGAGGAATGATCCCTGGAATCAAAGAAAACAATTGGGATTTTGTGGTGGTAATTTTGGGGAGAGATGATGGTATGCTGAGCTCAGATAGTAGCAAAGGACATGAGAAAAATGGATGGGGTAGACTACTGCCTTAGGTACTGGAGTCAACAGCACACAATGATTAATTGAATGGGGAAGGTGAATCAGAAAGTAAAAAAAAAAAAAAAAAAAAAAAAAAAAAAAAAAAAAAAAAAAAAAAATTACTCAGGTTTCTCGACTGAGAAATCAGGTAGATAGAACTTTTATTTGCCAGAAAAAGGAATGTCAGAGAAAGGACAAATTAAAGAGAAATATATTTAGTCATCTAACTACACAATTGTTTGTAGAAAAACCCAAAGTTAGTTTTCAATGTAGTGTTTCAGAGGTGAAATTGTCTGAAGGGTTCAAGTCTTTCTTAAAGACTTTACCATAACAACCCTTTACCATAACTAGCACAATTATTGGTCTTATAGTCAGTTTTCTAATATGCAGAATCTGCTCATTGGCATTCCTTACATAGGGGAAAATGCATTATTCTAGAAAGCTTCCCCCACATTATTATGACTGTATATTGTGTAGATATTTTGAGACTTGTTGAAGAAAAAGTATAGGTTAAAAGCTATATTTGGTGTCCTGGACCTGATTCTAATGCTGGGAAGAAAAGATGTCCTGGATGTCAATTGGTAAAATTGAAGAATCAGACAAAGGAGATTACTATGTGAATCTCCTTCATATTTGTATTAGTTTGCTAGGAGCTGCCATAATAAATACATAGACTGGGTAGCTTTTATTTTCCCACAGTTGTAGAAAATGGAAGTCTAAGACAAAGGTGTTGGCAGAGGTTTTGCTTCCTTCTGAGGCTGTGAGGGAAAGACCAGCTCCAGGTCTGTTTCTTCAGCTTGTAGATGGACATCTTCCTCTATCTTCACATGATCTTCCCTTTGTATATGACTATGACAACATTTTATTTCTGATATGGATAGCAGTCGTACTGAATTAGGGCCGACCCTAAAAACTTTATTTTAACTTAATTAGTTCTGTAAAGACCTTATGTCTAAAACAGGTTACATTATGATGTACTAGGGGTTAGAACTTCAATGGGGGGAAGCAAGGACACACAATTTGGCCCATAATAGAATCCTTGCTACAATGCCCTAAGCCAGGGCTTAATACGGAGGGAGTGAATCAAAGAAAGTAGAGACAGTAGAGAGTGTATTCCAAATGCTTCAGAGATAGTAGCTACAACATCCAAGATCAAGACTGGCAGCAACTACAAGTATAACCAGCATTCAGAGCCTTTGGTGGTGACAGTACCCACCACACAGCCTAGTTCCAGTTGGTGGCAGAGGTGCCCTCGTCCAATAGTTCTTCTGGCTGGTTTCTGTCCCCTGACTTCCCTTGGTTTCTGCTCATTTTCTTGGTGTAGTTCCCCAGCTTTTCTAGGATTCTATAAGACACCCAATGCATTCGTTTCTCCAATTCAATTAGTCAGATTTGGTTTCTCATGTTTCTAACCAAGAACCATGACAACTAAAGAAAACACCTAGGGATGCTTCTACATGTTCGAATGAAGACTTACTATCTCCTATGGCACAGGAGAAAGAGAACAAACTGCATAATGGGCAGATCTAGGTTGAAGTCTTGGCTCCATCATTTTCCAGACACATTGGTAAGTTTCTGAAACTTTCTGAGCATCAGTTTCCTCATAAATAAGTTTGAAATCATAATACCAAACATTTATTGGGCATTTATCAAATTCCAGGCACTGCTCTGGTACTGTATACACATCATGCCATTTGTGTCTCATAGCAACCCTTCACCATAACTAGTACTACTGTCAGGTTTATAGATTAAGCAATGATGCTGCATGTCAGTGACTCCTAAATGCATGTTCTAAACTCAGGACCTGTCTATGAGCTCTAAACTGATATATCTGACTACCAGGTTTACATATTTCAAACTATATTTAACAAAGAACTTCTGAGCTCTAAATCCTTCCCTCAACTGAATTTCCCCCCAAATTCTGTTGACTAAATAATGACATCCAAGTTTTTCAATGCTAATCTTTATTATTAGCACTCCCCATTTCTTCATTTCTCCCACTTCCAGTCATAACTTAAGACCTGATTATTTAACCTCTGTATTAGTTTTCTATGGCTAATATAGCAAATCAAAACAAATGATGCAGCTTAAAACAACACCCAATTATGTATTACCTTACAGTTTTGAAGGTCAGAAGTCTGGATATAACACGACTCAGCTAGTTCTCAGCTTAGAGTCTCATAAGACTAAAATGAAGGTGTTGGCAGGAATGTGTTTTCTTCTAGAGGCTTTGGGGATGAATCCTTTTCTAAGTTCATTTAAAGTGTTGGCTGAGTTCAGTTCCTTGTAGTTAGGACTGAGGTCACAGTTTCCTTGTTAATTTTGGTGGCCAGTCTTTGCTCCTGAAGACAGCATTCCTTCTTCATATGCTTTCCAAATGGACCCTCCAATAATCATGACTCCAGTCTCCCTCATTCCTTGAATCTCTCTGATTTCCTTTTCCCTTGCATCTCTTAGCTTTCAGCTGGACAAAGTTCTCTGGACTTGCCTGGATAATTAAGTATACTTTTCCTTAAAGCCAGCTGAGTGATAACCTTAATTGCATCTACAAAATTCATTTTGTCATGCTTTGTGACATTCACAGGTTTTGGGATTGGAGCATGGACTTCTTTTGGAGGACGTTATTCTGCCAACCACCATAAGAAAACACATGCGTACCTCATTAGAGGTAATAGCAATGTTACCTATTAGTTAGGAGGGTAGACTATGGAGCTGGATTCTTTTGGTTCTTCTACCTATTACCTGTCATTTAGGACAAGGTATTTAACAACTCTGTGCTTCAGTTTCTTCACTTGTAAAATGAAGGTAATAATAGTACTTACCACATAAGATTCTTGAGAAAATTAAAAGAGTTACTATATTTAAAGTTTTTAGGCTGGGCGCGGTGGCTCAAGCCTGTAATCCCAGCACTTTGGGAGGCCGAAACAGGCGGATCACGAGGTCAGGAGATCGAGACCATCCTGGCTTACCCGGTGAAACCCCGTCTCTACTAAAAAATACAAAAAACTAGCCGGGCGAGGTGGTGGGCGCCTGTAGTCCCAGCTACTCGGGAGGCTGAGGCAGGAGAATGGCGTAAACCCGGGAGGCGGAGCTTGCAGTGAGCTGAGATCTGGCCACTGCACTCCAGCCTGGGCGACACAGCGAGACTCCGCCTCAAAAAAAAAAAAAAAAAAAAAAAAAAAAAGTTTTTAGAACAATGCCTGGTATAAATTAAGTGCTGTGTTTAATTATGTTATCATTACAAATCGATATTATGAAGGGGGAGAGTATGCTATATGAAACATGTGGGGACCAATTTCTAATGAGATGTCAACAGAAAGATTTCTAAGCTCAGAACTGATGGAAAAAGAAAGGAAAAAGCTAAAACTAGGTTGTTGGGAAGAGGTAGGATAGTGGAGGAAGCAGCATGGACATAGAATTCTAGATGGGCAAAGACTCAGGAGTGAGAAAATACTGGTCTATACAAGAAACTACAAGTATGTTATTGTTACTTCAGCCTGATGAAGTGAAGGTAGAGTGAAACAAAAAAAAGAGGATGTGGAGAAATAGGAACACTTTTACACTGTTGGTGGGATTGTAAACTAGTTCAACCATTATGGAAAACAGTATGGCGATTCCTCAAGGATCTAGAACTAGAAGTACCATATGACCCAGCCATCCCATTACTGGGTATATACCCAAAGGATTATAAATCATGCTGCTATAAAGACACATGCACAGGTATGTTCATTGCGGCACTATTCACAATAGCAAAGACTTGGAATCAACCCAATGTCCATCAGTGACAGACTGGATTAAGAAAATGTGGCACGTGGGGGCCGGGCGCGGTGGCTCAAGCCTGTAATCCTAGCACTTTGGGAGGCCGAGACGGGCGGATCATGAGGTCAGGAGATCAAGACTGGCCTGGCTAACACGGTGAAACTCCGTCTCTACTAAAAAAATACAAAAAACTAGCTAGGCAAGGTGGCGGGCGCCTGTAGTCCCAGCTACTTGGGAGGCTGAGGCAGGAGAATGGTGTAGACCCAGGAGGCAGAGCTTGCAGTGAGCTGAGATACCGCCACTGCACTCCAGCCTGGGTGACAAAGTGAGACTCTGTCTCAAAAAAAAAAAAAAAGTGGCACGTATACACCATGGAATACTATGCAGCCATGAAAAAATATGAGTTTGTGTCCTTTGTAGGGACATGGATGCAGCTGGAAACCATCATTCTCAGCAAACTATCACAAGAACAGAAAACCAAACACCGCACGTTCTCACTCATAGGTGGGAACTGAACAATGAGATCACTTGGACTCGGGAAGGGGAACATCACACGCCGGGGCCTATTATGGGGAGGGGGGAGGGGGGAGGGGGGAGGGATTGCATTGGGAGTTATATCTGATGTAAATGATGAGTTGATGGGTGCTGACAAGTTGATGGGTGCAGCACACCAACATGACACAAGTATACATATGTAACAAACCTGCACGTTATGCACATGTACCCTAGAACTTAAAGTATAATAATAAAAATAAATAAATAAATAAAGGCTAAAGAAGAAAAAAGATGTCAGTCTCACAAGTCTGTGTGGTCAGAATGAGGAACTTGGCTGTCAGAACAACGGAGGTAGAGAGACAGGACCTAAGCAACATATTTTAGAGGATCACTCTGGTTGCCCCTTGAGAAGGGATTAGAAAGGGGCAAGAACAACAGCAGATAAACTGTTTAGAAGTCCATGGTAATAGTCTAAATGAAAGATTAATTTGGTCTATGGTAACAGTCCATGTGAAAGACTGGTTTGGGGCTATGGAAATAAAGATAATTAAGCATATTTGTGATATGTTTTGGAAGTTTTGGTAAGCTGAATAATGTCCTCCATCCCTTACACACACACACACACACACACACACACCCCTTCCCTCCCCCACTGTGAGATGTTCTAATGTCTGGAATTTGTGATATGTTATGTTACATGGTAAAAGGGACTTAGCAGTTGGAATTAAGGTTATGGACTTTAAAACACAACGTGTATCCTGAGTTATCTAGGTGGATCCAATCTAGTCAGGAGTTCTTAAAAGGAAAGAACACTCTCTAGATGGAAGTAAAGGAGGATGTCACAGAGCCGTGGTACATAGAGAAGTCAGAGATTCCAAGTGTGAGAAGGATTTGGCCTGCTGTGCTGCCTCTGAGATACAGGGGCCTGGGTGCTCGGACTGGAGAGAGTCCTGCCAGAGTTAAGGGAGGCCCCCAGTGGACAGCCGATAAGAAAACAGGGGCCCCTCAGTCCCACAACCACAAGGAACTAGATTCTGCCAACAATCTCAATGAGCTCAGAAGCCAATTCTTCCCAAAGCTATCCAATAAGAGCCCAGGTAACAGATACCTTGATTTCTGTCTTGAGAAACCAGGAGCACAGAAACAAGCTGAGCCAGTCTGGACTTCAGAACTACAGAGTTGTGAGAAATAAACTACTGGGATTTTTTTAAGTGACTGATTGATGGTTTTAAGCCACTAAATTGGTGGTCACTTTCAATGCACCAATGGAAAACTATATATTTACATATTAATATCAGTCTTCCTCATAGACTGTAAGTTTCATAAGTACAAGGACAGTGACTGTTTATTTCACCATTCTTTTCCTAGACTTAGCCCAATGCTGGCATTTGATAGATGCTCAACATGAGGCAGTGAACATTTAAATAGCTTATCTAATGTCACACAATTGGTAAGTGTTAGAACCAGGCCTTGAGCTCATGTCAGAATACCATATATAACATATAATTCTTTTGAACATTAACACAGCATATTTAATGTCTTTGGCACATAGTAGACATTTAATAGCTATTACATCCTCCAGGTCCCCTTAATTACCCGGACCCTAGCTCAAACTCTCCTTTTTGCACTTCTGGCTAATAGTAATGTCCTAATGAGCCTCACTGAATCTAAGCATTCTCTACTGCAATCCATTTTCTGCCACATTAATATTCTACAAACACATATATTAAGATTATGTCTTTGAAAGCACAGGGCCAACTGTAAAGCTTGTTTATTGTTATTGTCACCATTATTACCATCACTCACATTAAATCTAGACTGCTGAGTCAAGCTTCCAAGGTACCAGTCTCAGGGCTTTCCTGTCCTCTCTGACATTTCTCACCTTTCTCAGCATGGACTCATTGTGTAAGCCAAATAATCTGCTACCTGTTGGAGATACATCCACGACTCACTGTTACCTTTGGTCTTTGCTCATGCTTTTTTGGACTTTCCTATTTAAATATTGCCATGCTCCAGCCTGAAAGTCCACCTTTTTCACAAAGCCTTTCTTAGCAACACTACATCTCATTGATCTCATCTGAATTCCTACAGCACTGAGGCCCTGATCCATGTTCTTTGGCACTTATTTAGTCTATTCCACACCCTAAAATGCATGCCTTTGAAGTGACAGACATGGGGCTAATCATAAACTATGACTTTTGTCCAGTACTATTTTGTACGGCTTTTGGTGGGGTTTTGGGGTGTGGTGTATGTGTCTTGTCTCTCTCCAGCTATGTAATAAATCCTTCAGACAGCCATTTAAAAAATTAAGCAATTACGCTCTGGAGTCTAACATGCTGGATTCAAATCCTGTCTGTCACTTATCAGCAATCTGACCTTGGGCAATTTCCTTAATTTCTATAAAACTTAATTTCCAGTCAGGCACTGTAGCTCACACCTGTAGTCCCAGCACTTTGGGAGGCCAAGGCTGGTGGATCACTTGAGCCCAGGAGTTTGAGACCAGCCTGGGCAACATGGCAAAGCCCCATCTCTATCAAAAATATGTGCATACAAAACTTAGCCAGGCAGACTGGCACATGCCTATAGTCCCAGCTACTTGGGAGGCTGAGGTGGGAAGATCACTTGAGCCATGCAGATGGAGGTTACAGTGAGCCGAGATCACACCACTGCACCCCAGCCTGGGCAACAGAGAGAGACTCTGTCTCAAAATTTCATAGATAAGGAAATTAAATTTTATTTAATTAATTCATAAAAATTTAATTTCCTTATCTATAAAATGATGTACAATATCTAATATATTTGATATTGCATATCATTATAATCTATCAATCCTATAATATTAAATGTTATGCTATATCATTTAACAATATAATAAATAGTGTACAATATATAGTATATAATGGTAGATTATAATAGTTTTCTTCATTGGGTTATTGTGAGAAATAAAATAAGGTAATTCATGTAAGGCTTTGAAAATACTCTCCAGCATATAAGTACTCAATAAACATTATCCATTATTAGGCTTCGAGCGGGTTTTTTTTGTTTTTTTGTTTTTTTGGTTTTTTTTGAGACAATGCCTTGCTCTGTCACCCAGGCTGCAGTGCAGTGGCACAATCGTGGCTCACTACAGCCTTGACCTCTGGAGCTCAAACTATTCTGTCACCTCAGCCTCCCAAGTAGCTGGGACCACAAGTACACAGCACCATATCCAGCTAATTTCTAATTTTTTGTAGAGATGGGGGTTACACTATGTTGCCCAGACTGGTCTCAAACTCCTGAGCTCAAGAGATCCTCTTGCCTCAGCCTCCCAAGTTCTGGTATTACAGGCCTGAGTCACTTCACCTGGCTGATTGTCAGTTTGTATTCCTACCACCATTCTGCGCCTTCCACAATTCTGGGCACAGAGTAGGTATTTAATAAATATTCTTGTCTGAATATTATTGAAAAATAATGATATATTAGATGGCTAATCTGGTAGAGGAAAATCAGAAAATTGATTCAAAGGAGTATTGACTGAACTGAATATTCAATTGACAGAAATCAGGAAATAATTTGGGAAGCAAAGACACCCACAAATTATTCCATTGTATACAGATCAAACATCATAAGAAACAAGAAAATCACAATCATTAGGTAATTTTATTTTGCTTTACGAAAATATTTGCTTGTTAAATTAATATGTGCTATTAGTAAAGTTGAAATTCCAGAAGTCGGGAGAGATATCACCTCTATCTTTATACCTCACTATCCACACTGCTGAGAGGCACCTCCTATACAAAGTTTCATGCCTGATCTTCCCTAAATTTATTTGGATTTTTAAAATCATTTAAACTTTCATTTTGTGTTAGATTCAGAGGCAATATGGTTAAGCCTTGTGTCCCCACCCAAATCTCATACTGAATTGGAATCCCTAGGTGTTGAGGTGAATGGATCCTGGGAGCATTTTCCCTCATGCTGTCCTCATGATAGTGAGTGAGTTCTCACAAGATCTGATGGTTTTATAAGGCAGTTGTCCCTGTTCTTGGTCACTCTCGCTCACCTGCCACCATGTAAGACTTGCCTCTTCCCCTTCTGCCATGATTGTAAGGTTCCTGAGCCCTCTCCAGCCATGGGGAACTGTGAATCAATTAAACCTCTTTTCTTTATAAATTACCCGGTCTCGGGTATGTCTTTCTAGCAGTGAGAAAATGAAGTGATACAACAGGGTACATGTGCAGGTTTGTTTCATGGGTATATTGCATGATGCTAAGGTTTGGAGTACGATTAATCCCATCGCCCAGGTAGTGATCATGGTACCCAATAGTTAATGATCTTCCCTAAATTTTCTGTGTGTAGTTACTTGCCTTTCTAATCCTCCATTTCCTTATCTTAAGAAATACCAACTCCTTTGCAGGAGTGTTCTAAAATTTATAAAGCACACAATCATTTTATCCTAGGTTAATCTGAAAACAGCAGAATTTTGTAGTCATGGAAGCAAAAGAGAGGATATTTGTCAGAATACTTTCAAGGTGAATCAGCGATTAATTCCCTTGAAGTTTTTAAGTCCCAAATGCATCTTTAACTAAAGATTGTTATAGAGTTTGCCTTTTCCTAAATCTATTTAAATGACTGCAATGTTCAAACAGGAAGTTGTGGATAAATTAGCTTTCAAAAATGTTTAAGAGAAAATAATATGTGCATTTATAATCATTCATCACAGAGTCAGCCTACCACATTTAAAGCACATTGTTTGGCAATCAGAAAAGCTGATGAACAAATTGAAAAAAAAAAAAGTAATTACAGAAAAAGTCAATGAATAAGCAATTACTGAAGAATAAATTACCCAAAAAAAGGCAGACTAGAAAGTACGGCATGGAGTCCATACCTTTGTGTACTGGATGGGCCTCTGCAGTGTCATTGTCCGGCACTTGCCCTCTGAGCAAGAACAACCTAGTTACCTTCCCTGGCATCCTTACTCCCTGGCAATATACAACAGGCAGAAAACACCTCGCCACTGCTTTCCTATCATAATTGCACGTGTTTTATGGCAGGAGGAAAGGATGCAAACCCATTATCTGGAGTACAGATTAGAGATACTCAGACCTCTTAAACATTTTTAACTGCCAAACGTAGTAGAATGGGGATTTAAAAATGAATATCAAACTTAAAATATCTTGATGGAAATAGATCAGCTATCTAGTAAATATGACAAAGTTCTTAACATTGAAGGAACAAGGCATTCATGATACTCTAAGCAAGAAGGTGAAAATTTTTGAAATTTTAAACATAACTTGCAATAGTTTTAAAAATTATTTGGGGACCTGGTATCAAATCAACAAATATTTCTGTTTTCATAACATTGAAGTCAATGGTTTTTAAATATTTTTAATAAATGTTTTATTTTGGAATAATTTGATTCACAAAAATGTTGCAAAGATAGAGCACAGAGTTTCCATATATCTTTCACCCACTTTCAGCTAACACTAATATTACCATATACATTTGTCAAAACTAAGAAACCTACACTGGTAAATTACTATTAGTTAAACTCCTGGCTGTATTTGAATTTCACCAGTTCTCCACTAATGTTCTTTTTGTGTTCTAAGATCCAATCCAGAATACTACACTGCATTTACAAGCTGTCAGGTTTTAATCTGATCTTTTTCCCTCTAGAAATCTAACTACAACAGACAACTTCCTTTGCTATTTCATAAGGTACAGTTTAGAGCAGCTTCTATAGGTTGCCAGAATTTGTTTGTGAGTAGAGATAAATTCAGTGTGCTGATGAATTTTGTGGGAAGTTCTCCATGTAATTCTTGTCTCCAGGTGAACTGATTATTTTAGTATTGGGAAAACAGGCTAGCAGTGCCAAGAAATATTCTGAGACAGGTCAGTTTATATTATAGTAATATGGATTTGGAGATTTTTTTATTTCTATCATTGTCACTCATTAATATTCTTCCTAAATCAACACCATCAGTGAAATTTAATATATTTTCACTCTAGGGTCTGTAAAAGAAAAGCTGTGACTACATTTTTGTTGTTATTATGGTTAGGCATCATGATATTTCCTTAGAAGGAAATAACATTTTAAACAAATCTGATCAATCATGTTATTCTCAATCAGATTCTTATTGTTCATAGATTACTACTTTAAAACTTTCCAATAAAGAGCTCCTAATGAGAGAGAATCAAACCTAGACCCTTGAGATCCAGGAGATTGTCATAAAAGCTAACCAAAAGCAAAAAAAATAAAAAATAATAAAAATAAAACTTTGAAGTCTTCAGCTTCAACTTAAAAATTTGTAAGTTTTCCATTCTACTCCATGATATATTTATATTTGTTTTCATATAGAATTAATGTTTTAAATTACTTACCAACTTGGTTAGGACTGATGACGCCTTTCACATTGATGATCCTCACTGGTATGGATGTCCCTGTCTGACAACCAGAGGCCTGTTGATGGAAGTCCACGTTAGGCAAGGTACTCCTTATTGTTACCTCAACTAAACTTTTCAGCCAAATCCCTGTCCACAAATACCATGATATCCACACAGGAAAAAGAAATGTCAGGCTCCAACCACGCCTGAAGTCCTCACTCTTCTATTCTATATATAGTTTATTCTGTCAGCAATATCCTCCCCTCTTCCTTCACTTACCCAGCTACTGAACATGGTGAAGAGGTTAACGACCCAGGCCTTGGAGTCAGGGAGGCTGGTTATCTGGGTGTATTCCAGACCAACACCCACGGCACTTTTTACCAGGTGGTTGTGGTATTTAAAGTTCTAGCACTGTCATTTATTAGCCAAATGACCTTGAACAAAAATCTTGCTAAGCCGTAGTTTCCTACTCTGTACAAGTGAGATTTATCATTGAAATTTCAGATTTATTATGAGAATTAAATGATATGATGTATGTAAAGCAGTTAGTGAATTGACTGACTCAGAAAGAGCTCAATCATTTTATTATTATATGTTAAGAACCAGTTCAATGTCACTTCCTGTCTTTTCCAAGGGGAGTTGGTATTTTTCTTCTTTAGATTTCTTTGCATTTTTACTTTTTAAAAAAATATATAAAAAGCAATGTCATGATAAAATCACCATATGCTTTTAAGTAACAAAGATTATAAAACAGCAAGTGCAGCATGTATGTGCATTAACCACATTAACGATGAAATACTTTCTTTTGGCACCTTTATTTTTCAAATTTTTTACAATAAGTATGCATTAATCTTATCTAAAATAAAGAAAGCAATGTAATATTGTTCTAACCATCCACATTAAATTCATTTTATCAAACAAAGATATGCACATAGTCCTATTTCCTGTCACTCCTACCACTGAATCCTCATCCCTAGTAGATTTCATTTTCAAAACTTTTCATTGATTCTCCTATTGTATACCTTCGTATTTCTAAACAACATGACTATGTTATCACTCATTTTACCATTTTAAACATCTATTATCTTTCTACTATGGAAGATAAAGACTTCATTTTTGCACTACTACCCAATTTCCCAATATTTTTCATCTTCCCAAAATAGTTATACTATACAATTTTTAATTAAACCATCTTTTTTTATTGTAACAATGTAAATATAATTTATAGCTGAACTATGTAGTTTGACTATTTTGTACACATTTAGTTCCCTGAAGTTAACTGTTTAATGATTTGTTTAAAAATGATGTCCCTATTACTGCTTTTTCTCAAACTCTCCCATAAAAGAGTCAATCACCTCTTGATAGCAAATGCAATCAATAATCTCTCTACTTTTTCTCTACATCCTTGCAAACTCCTTGTCCTCTAGCCTTACTCAGGACTGCTTCCCTCTTTAGGCCTTTGTTATGGACTGAATTGTGTTCACCAAAAATTCATATGTTGAAGCCCTAACCCCAGATTCTTCAATATATGACATTATTTGAAGATAGCATCTTTCAAGAAGTAATTAAATTAAAATGAGACTACAAGACTGGCCTTAGTCCAATCGCACTGGTTTCCTTCCAAGAGGAGATAAACACATACAAGCAGACACCAGGGGCGCTATGCTTAAAGGGACAGCCAAGTGAAGATGCAAGAAGAGGGGCTTCGAGGATGCCAACCCTGCTGGCATCTTGAGGGCTTCCCACCTCCAGAACTGTGATAAAAGATATTTCTGTTAAGTTACCCAGTGTGTGTTATTTTGTTACGGCAGCCCTAGCAAACTAACACAGCATCCCTAATAGTCAATGAGGACTCCATTTTCTGAACTCCTTCCTTTCTTAATTTATTCCTTCATTTTTACTAATATTCTGATTGTTTTATAATAACAGGTGCATAGGAGATAATGCATGTCTGACAATGCCTGTATTTTACTATATAATTTAACTGAGCGATTAAATGTAGGATTCTTGATGGAAATAACTGGTCTTCAGGAAGGCTCCATTGCCTTCTAGCTTGATTCTCTGTCTCTCTCTCTCTCACACACACACACACTCTCTCTCTCAAATTTGTTCTTTATTCCGGATGTTCTGGAATTTCACAATGATCTATGTGCCTTACCGGTGATCTTTCATCTTTTGCAGTGTTAGGTACTTGATGGGCTCTTTTAATCTGGAAATACATGTCCTTGATTACTGGGAAACTTTAACTTTCTTTAACTGTTTTTTCCCCCAGTCCTCACCTCTAGTGTCTCTAGGCTTCTACGTAGAACTCTCCTGCATTTTGAACCTCTTAGAATGAACCTCCAATTGACTTCTATTTTTTCCACCTGTTTTCCATCTATTTGTTAGTTCTTTCTTGGACATTTATCCAGCTTTTTCTTTCAATCTGTCTATGTAATTATTCTATTTGTTTCATTTTAAATTTCCAAAAGCTTTCTCTTAATCTCTTAGTGTCTTTTTGGATACTGATACGATTTTTTAGTGGATTCGATAACTTCCTTGTGTCTCTGAAGTGTCAATTACAGTTTTTATTTTAAGCTTTCTTGTTCTTCTAATTTTGTATGTCTCCTACAAGTGCATTTTATGTTCATTTTTCCGACTTTTATTTTAGTACCTGTAATTACACACATGTATAGGGTTTCTTGACCATTCATTTAGATTTAAAAGGGAGGCCTTAAATAATTGATTTGCACCTTGGTGTATGTGATATGTGGGGTAATAAGGCAGAGACTCAAATGTTTTCTGGAAAGCCTCCAAATATTAGCATCTGTAGACATTTTTTAGTGAGCCAGTTTCTCTTACTGTTCAGAGGAAAGACAGTTGATAGTCTCACTGCTCAACATGTAGACTTTTCTCTTAATCCTAGTGCAGTGATTCATCTTCACCTATGCAGTTATAAACACCCCTCCCACCATGCTGGGGAAGGGATGGCAATCTGTCTGCACAGAGATGGGGAGGAGGATTTTGGAGGCAAATTGCTCTTTTTACATGCTTTTAACTAATCCTCATCTTTCAACAAAAACTTCAACATTTTTTTCCAAAATAAAACAAAAACTGAAGCCTTTAATTTCATGAGCTGTTTAAATATAGCAATGTGAAATTGAACGTGTCTTGTTGGCGTATCTTCACAGGCATTGTGTACTAGCTTTCTCTGATTTTATATAATATGTACTTATTTGAGTCCAGCCTCTTTCACTTTGTATATTCTTCTTAAAAATCATCTGTGTTCCTTTTTATTGCTAAATAGTATTCCATTGTATGGACATATCACATTTTATTTGTCAATTCATCTATTGATGAGCATTTGGGTGGTTTTCAGTGTTTAATTTGGTTACTATGAATAAAGTTGCTATGACCATTTGCGTTCCATTTGTTGAAAAAATCTTTACTTTCCGGCCGGGCACGGTGTCTCAAGCCTGTAATCCCAGCACTTTGGGAGGCCGAGACGGGCGGATCACGAGGTCAGGAGATCAAGACCATTCTGGCTAACACGGTGAAATCTCGTCTCTACTAAAAAATACAAAAAACAAAACAAAACAAAACAAAACAAAAAAAACTAGCCGGGCGAGGTGGCGGGCGCCTGTAGTCCCAGCTACTCGGGAGGCTGAGGCAGGAGAATGGCGTGAACCCGGGAGGCGGAGCTTGCAGTGAGCTGAGATCCGGCCACTGCACTCCAGCCTGGGCAACAGAGCGAGACTCCGTCTCAAAAAAAAAACAAAAACAACTTTACTTTCCAAATTAAATAACATTAGCAACTTTGTCAAAAATCAATTGACATGTGGATATATTTCTGAACTTTCTGTTTGGTTCCATTGATCCATATTTCTATTCTTATGTTAGATAATACCACATTGTCTCAATTACTGAAGCTTTCTACTAATTCTTGAAATAGATTAGTGTAAAAATAAGTTTTTTCTTTTAAGGATGTGTTTTAGCAGTTCTACATCCATTGAATTTTCATATATATTTTAGAAACAACTCAACTTTTACCAAAAACAACTGCTGGGATTTTAATTGGGCTTATATTTAATCTATAGTTGAATTTGGGGAAAATTATTATTTTAACAATATTTAGTTTTTAATATACAAACCTGGTATATTTCTCCATTTAATTAGATTTTTCAAAAATGTAATTGACCAATGTTTTCTGGTTTTCAGTATACAAGTATCACATATTTTGTAAACCTTTCCCATGAGTTTAAGGCAGCTATTTACAGTTTTTAATGTATGTCTGCTAATCAAGTTTGTTAATTACATGACTCAAATATCTATTAACTCTTCTGTCTATAATGATTGGAGATTTGTCTGTTTTTCTTTGTAGGTTCATGAAGTTTTGCATTATATACTTTGAGGCTGTGATGTCATTTAACAAGACTTTAATATTTTTCATCTTCCTGTTATAATTAACTTTTTATCATTATAAATTAATTCCCTAACTTTGGTAATGTTTTTTGTATTAATGTCTACTTTACCTGATTTTACTATAATTGCATTAGTTTCCTTTCTGGTTTGCCTTTTTTCATTATTTCTATTTCCTTATGTTTTAGATGTGTCCTGTTAAAAAAATCATGCGGGTAGGCAACCTCCAATGATCTCTGCCTCCTGATTTACCTCTCTTATGTAACATCCTTTCCTTGAATATAGACTGGACTTAAACTGACTCATTTCTAATGAACTAAATATGAAGGAAGTGATTAGGTTATAAAAAGACTGTGCCTTGTGCTATAAGTGGTCTCTCTTACTCTCTTTTGGATTGCTTGCCCTAGGGAAAGCCAGCTGTCTATGGTAAGATAGCACTGTGAGAGTTTCACTTGAGTAAGCTGGAAGAAGATCTTCTGAGGCCTTCCAAAAAACCACTAGAGTGAGCTTCAAAAAGGATTCATTCACAGTTCAGCATTGAGATGACTGCGGCCCTGTCAACACATGGATTGAAGTCTTGTGAGAGACCCTGACCAAGAACCACCTGGAAAGACATTCTCAGATTCCTGGCCCACAGAAACTGTAAAGTAAAAATGTATGTTGTTTTTAGCCACTATGTTTTTGGGCAGTTTTTATGTAGCAATCATTATCTAATACATGCTTGTACTTGGATTGTTTTAATCCACTCTGACAATTTTTTGCTTTGAACTGTAATATTTTGTTCAATTATAGAGAATAACAATTTTTTATATATTTTGGATTTATTTCTACTATTCTATTTTGTGCTTGTACTTATCTGACCTGAATGATTTTCTTTTTTCTCCCATTTTTTGGTTTCTCTTGAATTGTATTTTTTTCTTATTTTAGTCCCTGTTTTAATTTGGAAGTAATGTGTTGTATTTCTACTTTGTATTTGAAATGGTTAGTGTAGTAATTAGAAGACATATACTTCTCAAAGTTTAAAATTAATCAGGTTTTTTTCACCTGCTAAGAAATACAAAAGCCATGAAACACCTTAATTCCATTCACAATTTCTCCAAATTATATAATATTATTATCATGTACTTCACCTTTATTTTCGAATCCCCAATATTTTATTATACTTTTTTTCTTTTTTTTCTTTGAGATGGAGTGTCGCTCTTTCACCCAGGGTGGAGTGAAGTGGTGCAATCTCGGTTCGCTGCAATCTCTCCTGCCTTAGTCTCCCAAGTAGCTGAGATTACAGGTGCCCACCACCACACCCAGCTAATTTTTTGTATTTTTAGTAGAGACGGGGTTTTGTCATGTTGGCCAGGCTAGTCTCAAATTCCTGACCTCAGGTGATCTACCTGCCTCAGCCTCCCAAAGTGCTAGGATCACAGGCATGAGCCACCGTGCCCAGCCTTTATTATACTTTATAACCAGTGCTTGTTTAGACTTAGTCACAAATTTACTACTTTGCTTTTGTTTCTTGCAGTTACATTTGAGAAGAATTTTCTTCTGCCTTAAATATATCCTTAAGAATTTTTTTATAGAGAGTTATTGCTGGTAAACTCCTTAAGTTTTGTTCGTCTGAAAATTTCTTTGCTCCACTCTTGTTTTTCAGACATACTTCTAATGAGTGTAGAATTCTAGGCCAACAGTTATTTTCTCTCAATACATTGAACATACTATTCTAGCTTCTGTGGTTGCTTCTGCAAAATCAACTCTTCTTGTATTACTGCTTTGGAAGTAGTCTATCATTTCTGCTTGCTTGCTTTTAAAATGCTTTCTTTTTCTTTATTGACTTTGGTTTAAATATAATGTGCCAGACTTTTTAAAAGTCCTACTTGTGATTTATTGGACTTAAAAAATGTGGATTGGTCTTTTATTTCTGCTGGAAAATTCTCAGCCTAAACTCATTCCAATATTGCTTCTGTTTCTCTCTTTTCTCCTCTTGGAACCCTGATGATACATATGTTGGATTGTCTTACTCCAACATTCATGACTCCTTGTTTCCCTTTTAAATATTCCATCTCATTGCTTCATACTAGTTTCAGATCATTTCTTTAGAACCATATTCTACTTTACTAGTTTTTTATTCTTCTCTCTATAATATGCTACAAAGTCACCTGTGCTATTTAAACTATTCCCAATATGGTCATTGATTCTATTCCTTATTCACTATACATGTTTTTAAACTTTTTTTCTTTAAGCATATTAGAGAGTTATTTTATAATTTGGATCTGATTATTTTATTATGTGACGATTTTATAAAACTTTGTTTGCTGTTCTTTAATGCTCGTTCTTATTCACAGAACCTCATTTCCTAGTGAATTTAGTTCATTTTCATAAGCTTATTTTTCTTAGAGTTTTATGCATGAAAATTATTCAAGACCTGGGAAAAGGTGAATACTGCCAAATTTGATTTGCTTTGATTTGCCAAGTTTTGCCAATACTGGACCACTCTGATTTAAAAATGTGGCTATGTTTCTTTTGAACCAGATGGTGAGATTATATACTGAAAATCTTGGCAAGTACTATGTTAGGTTTCTCAATTTTCACACTGTCATTTTTTCATTTGGAGCTCATTTCATTGTTATTAAAAGACAATTGTTTCTTCAGTACACTAAGAAAGATTTTATTAGTTTTGTTTTGGCTCATCCTTATACTGAAGAGGTCCTTAGACTCCTGAGAACCTAGTTTTGCCATAGAAATCTACTTGGTTTCCTGTCTTTGGCAGACATCAGGCTTGGTTTCCTGTCTCTTTCACTCCATGAGTCCATGAAGACCGAAATGCAAGCTTACATGGTTTGGCAGTTGTCCTTAGAGTGAACGCCAGCTGCAGAGCACTAAGAATAGCAGTTAGTTCTTTGAGTTTCCATTCTTTATCAGTGCCTGATCTGAGAACTGCTCACTTCCCTGAGAGCTTATTAATACTTTACATTTATTTTTAATATCTTATCCAGAATTTTTTAGGATATTTCAGCAGGAGGGTTGATCCATAAAATTGGCCTCAGATATAACCAACCAATAGGAGCAGTCCTGCTGCTGCCCATAACACAGTATCTATCAATGTTGAATATATTTGCTTGTGTTTCTTTCTTCCTTAATAGGCTTGGAGCTTCTCGAAGATAGAGGCCGTTTTTCATTTAAGTGCCTGGATTCTAATATGGATGGATATATATATAATGAATCTTAGTAGATTCTGTATCAAATCACATTTTCTTGTCCCTTATAGATTACTTATACAGCAAATTGCTACACTTATAATGTGGACAAGATAGAGATCCCAACCTGAAATTCAGTTAACTGAGAAACAAAAGTTCAGGTACTTTTGAGAGTCTGTTCCTTTTTTGTGGCATGATCTACAGGGGAAATTAATTTTTAATGTAATTATTAAATTCAGTATATTATCTCATTAAAATTCTTGAGCAATACAAACCAGTTGCCCTTTCAGCAAAAGAACAAAAACAAAACAATTTTAAAAATCCTGTTATGTAACATTGACTCCTCATTTTCTCATTTTTTAGTGGCCTGTTGCTATGGAAATCTCTCCATACTATCTGCAGATATGAATCACACACTTGGTAGCACTACATCTGCAGTGCTGCAGTGAACCATATGGAAAATTTACTGCAGCCAAAGGAGTCAAGTAAAAACCCTCTGTGCAGATGGATTCAGCACTTCAAAGGTTGAGGCAACTGTTCAATAGGTTACATTGCCTATTTCTCTGCAATACCAAAATTCGAAAAGGCATTTGTCCTAAAAGACTGGATACACAGGTCCTGAGCTGTCACTTGAAATGGGTAGGCAAAATGAATAGAACTCCAATAGAAATCCTCAAACCTGAACTGGCAAACACAGTCTACCTATCAGTTGTCTGGTCTTCATTTGAATCCGGTTCATCACTAGTGTTACAGAATGCTACTAGTTTATACATTTATAATGTTTTCCTTTATCTCTTGAAAAATATCAATGTTTGCTTGATAATAATTATTTAACATGTGAAAATTGAATGGATGTATGAATAGTAAATCATAAATTGGGAAGTTAAATCTCGATGTGTCTGGAGTTACGGTTGATATGAGCAAATAATGGTTCCAATTTGTAGACCACTCATACATGCTATACCTTTATCTAAGTGTTTATATACATTATTTGATTTTATTTTTTAACATTCCTACAAAAATAAGTGTTATCAGCCCCATTTGACTGATAAAGAAAATACAAATTAAAAAAACAGTATGTCTGTCACTTATAGTTTGTAAAAGTGTTGTGAAGTTTGGGTTTCATTCAAGTATATCTGACCCTAATGCTTGTTTTATTGACACGATTAAAAATTTCTATTTGAGAAGTGTATGTATAGATCATGTGTCAAGCCTGTGCTCTGGAGTCAGAGTGCCTGGATCCAAATTTTAGCTCTGTCTTTGATTATTCATGTAACTTCAGGGTATTTACTTAACCACTCTTCTGTTCAGTTTTCTCACCTTTGAAATGGAGGCCATAAAAATACTTACCTAGGAGGATTCTTGAGATAATTAAATGACCTATTGCACAGGACCAAGAATAAGTGCCAAGTAAATCTCAATAGTGTTAATTATTGTCATCGTGTTCATTCGTTTTAAAATATGGCATACTAGTTTGAGGAATATAAAAATTATGAATTGTTTTCCTTTTCTTTTAGGGCAGCATGTTTACTAGGGCAGTAATTCCCAAACTGTGGTTCCCAAGCTAGTAGCAGCATCACCAGCTAGGAATTTATTAGAAAAGTAAATTATCAAGCCTTATCCCAGATCTACTAAGTAAGAAACTCTGGAAACGGAGCTCCCAGCTATCTGTATTTTAACAAGACCTTCAGGTGATTCTGACAAATGCAAAGCTTGAGAAATAGTCTGGGATAAAAGATTTTGTATCTTTCCTAGTTTTAAACAAGGCCAACTGTGCCCAAAGGACGCTTTTAGAACCAATCCTGGGGTGCTCTGATTTTTCTAGAATCAATTCTCACACTTCAAATGGATGTTGCAATCACTCTGTTCCTTTGAGCCCATCTAATCACTAAGATTCTTGATTAATAGTTAATCTTTTTGCCTTGACTGCATTTGAGATGATCAATTACTTCATAATAATTTCCTCTTGTGTGGAATGAGATGAAACACTGTGATTATCACAGCCATTAAAAGATACTACTGGAATTTTTCAGAGTTGATGCAGACAGAACATTTAAAGTGTCCCTAAAAGCAGACTAGTCTCTATTTCTGCATAAAAATAATAACAATCAGTGAAGTTTTTCCAATTGAGAAATATGTGAACTAACTTGTAAAGTCTTTATTTATCCTAAGTTTTACACCATTTATTAAGGTTCATAAATAGAAAATGACACACTACCAAGCTTTCAGATAAGGCGGCTTCAATGCAGGAAGCAAGCTCATAAGAATGTATGTTAAACTGTTTCAAGAAAAAAATTTAGTATCATTTTATCAATATTTTAAACAAACGATACTGTTTAAATGATTTAAATGAGTTTAAACCTTTCTAAGTCTTTCCTTAATCTATAAAACTATAAGATTGTTTCAGCTGATCCATTGGGATTCTTCTAACTGCAAGAAAAAAAAAATGGTACAATAAATACATTGAAAAGTATCATTTACGGCTGGGCGCGGTGGCTCAAGCCTGTAATCCCAGCACTTTGGGAGGTCGAGACGGGCAGATCACGAGGTCAGGAGATTGAGACCATCCTGGCTAACATGGTGAAACCCCGTCTCTACTAAAAAAAATACAAAAAAGTAGCCGGGCGAGGTGGTGGGCGCCTGTAGTCCCAGCTACTTGGGAGGCTGAGGCAGGAGAATGGCGTGAACCCGGGAGGCGGAGCTTGCAGTGAGCTGAGATCTGGCCACTGCACTCCAGCCTGGGTGACAGAGCGAGACTCCGTCCCCCCCCCCCCCAAAAAGAAAGAAAGAAAGAAAGAAAGAAAAAACATTCATCCAAAACAGACGTAGTGTCAACCTTCATCAGTCTTACTGTGACTCAAGTCTGCCAGTACAGAGGAATTGGCTTACAACAAGACAATTGATNAAAGAAAGAAAGAAAGAAAGAAAGAAAGAAAGAAAGAAAGAAAGAAAGAAAGAAAGAAAGAAAGAAAGAAAGAAAGAAAGAAAGAAAGAAACGTATCATTTACATTGAGCAATAAAAGGTTTAAATCCTTCAGGAGTCTTTCTGGAGTGGAACCAGCTCTGACTAGGTAAAAGTTTAAAAGTTTTGAGCACGGTCTTGTGAGAGTTCCACAAGACCACCAATTTGTATGCCTTATAGAAGTTCCAGGAAGCTCTGACATTTAGTAGTTATGTAGAAGGTCTTGATTTGAACAGTTGGAAAATTCTAATTAGGTTGAAGGTGTTAGCTTATCTACCTAAATATCTTCAGGTGATGTAAAGGTCTATTAACATTGCCTACCTCATAAAATTAATCTAAGGATGGCATAAGCTTATAAAGGAAAATAAACCTAATACTTGATTCATACAGAATCAGCTCCACACAATGCTGTTATTGTTCTAGCACAGTGGTCTTCAAACTTTGTATGTATTAGAATCATTTGGGAGGGGTACCTGGTAAAAATATAGATTCTTAGCTTCCATCCCAGAAATAAAGTGAGTCCCCCATATCTGCATTGTTATAAGCTCCCTGGATATTTAACTACAGAATATTTTATGTTTTATTAAGGGTTCTTCAGAAAAATAAAATCTATAGGATATAGGATCTCTCTCTCCACACACACACACACACACACACACACACACACGTATATCTATCTAGACCAAACTCTTTTACAGTGGCAAAAGGAGAATAATATATATAGAGAGAGTTTTTTACCACCTTGTATTAGTAGTATATAACAATGAAGAGAGAGAGAGAGATCCTATAGATCATATGTATTACCACCCCATCACACTCAATTATTCACCAAATTAACACCAGCTCTATTAATAATCCTAATAATAAAGCCCCTCAAATGTCAACACTTAATCCTCACATTTCAGGATAGTCCTTAATAGCCATTGCCACAGTATAGCCAAAAACAACCATTATACCACCCAAATAAATTCAAAAAACCATTAGCCCCACAAAAGCCCACCAAAATGTAACACAATACCATAACCCGCAGCACCACTAATAATTAACCCTAGACCCCCATAAATAGGAGAAGGTTTTGAAGAAAAACCTACAAACCTTATAATCAAAAGAAGACTTCATAAAAATAAAGCATATGCCATTGTTCCTACATGGACTATAACCATGACTAATGGTATGAAAAACCATCATTGTACTTCAACTATAAGAACACTAATGACCAAAATACGCAAACCGCATTTGCTAATAAAAATGATCAACTACTCATTTATTGATCTTCCCACACCATCTAACATCTCTACATGATGAAGCTTTGGATCACTTCTTGGTGCTTGCTTAATTCGCCTAATCATTACAGGACTATTCCTGGCCATACACTATACATCAAACACCTCAACTGCCTTCTCTTCAGTCGCTCATATTATCTGAGATGTAAACTATGACTGAATAGTCCACTATTTTCATGCTAATGGTGCTTCAATATTCTTCATCTACCTCTTCCTGCACGTTCACTGAGGCTGATACTACAGGTCATTTATATTCCTAGAAACCCGAAACGTAGGCATTATCCTTCTACTCACAAATATAGGAACCGCATTCATAGGCTACATACTCCCATGAGGCCAAATATCATTCTGAGGTGCTACAGTAATTACAAACTTACTATCAGCCATCCCATATATTGGAACTGACCTAGTACAATGAATTTGAGGTGGATCCTTAGTTGATAAAGTCACCCTTACATGATTTTTTGCCTTCCATTTCATTTTACCCTTCATCATCACAGCTCCAGCAACTATTCAGCTTTTATTCTTACATGAAACAGAATCTAACAATCCTTCACAGATCTCATCAGACCCTGACAAAATCACTTTCCACCCCTATTATACAAGTAAAGATATAATCTAGGCTTAATTTTTCTCCTCCTCCTCTTAATAATTTTAGTACTATTTTCGCCTGATCTCCTGAGTGACCCAGATAGTTAGTTTAGCCAGCCCTCTCATACCCCACCCCACATTAAGCCAAAGTGATACTTTTTGTTTACATATGCAATCTTACGATCCATCCCTAAAAACTAGGAGGTGTACTAGCCCTTATATCTTCCATTCTCATCTTAACAGTTATCTCTGTACTCTACATGTCTCAACAACAAAGTACAATATTCCGTCCATTAATTCAATGCCTATTCTAGATCTTAGTGACTGACCTGTTACACTCACATGAATTGGAGGATAGCCCATCGAATAACCTTTTATTATCATTTGACAGACAACATCCATTATGAACTTCTCTACCATCCTCACCCTATACCACTTATTGCCCTACTTAATGAAACTGCCCCTGTAGTATAATTCAATACTCTGGTCTTATAAACCGGAAATGAATAATCCCTTCCCAGGACAAAGAGAAAAAGCATTCCTGCTTCACCATCAACACCCAAAGCTGAAATTCTAATTAAACTATTCCCTGTACTTTCTTCGGCACACACTTTGCCATGTCAGTATTAACCAACTGCCACTAATACATTAGTGCTTTTATGTACTTTGTGCATTACTGCTAGTCCCTGTGAATATTGTATTGTAATTGCTTGATTGTACATAGTACATTTACATATGAAAGTACATTAAAAACTTAATCCACATTCATATAAGCATCTACTGAAAATCTCTTGATCAACTATAATACATTCATGATGATCACCCACATAACAAACCTAGCTAACATGGATATTGACTCGTACTAAAAGTCCTTAGTATTACATCGTATATAAAATCGTTAATCGGACATAGCACATTATAGCCAAGATAATTCTCATCAACATGGATATCCCCTACCAAGTTTTAGTCTGTTAATCTACCAACCTCTGTGAAATCATCATCCTGCTCGGGAGTACTACCCTCCTTGCTCCAGGCCCATAACAGTTGGGGGTGTAGTCAATTATTCAAAGCAAGACACTGAAAATGTCTAGATGGGTCTGCACAACCCCATAAACAAATAGGTTTGGTCCTGGTCTTTCTATTGACTCTTAGTGAGATTACATATGCAAGCATCCCCATCCCCATAAAAATGGCCTCTAGATTAACCGAATGAAAAGGAGCAAGTATCAAGCAAGCACAAATGCAGCTCAAAACACTTTGTTCAACCATACCCCCACAGGAAACAGCAGTGATAAATCTTTAGCAATAAACAAAAGTTTAATTAAGCTATACTAATATTTAGGGTTGGTTAATTTTGTGCCAGCCACTGAGATCATACGATTAACCCAAGCTAATAAGCTAATAGAACTCAGCATAAAGAGTATTTAAGATCTACCCTCAATAAAGCTAAACTCTATCTAAATTTTTAAAAACTCCAGCTGAAATAAAATATAGTATGAAAGTGGCTTTAATACCCTGAAGACACAGTAGCTAAGACCCTAACTGGGATTAGATACCCCACTATGCTTAGCCCTAAACTTTAAAGCAACAGCTTAAAACATCTGATGGAGATGTGTGTGTGTGTATATGTGTGTGTGTGTGTGTATGTGTGTGTGTGTGTGATGTGTATGTGGGCATGCCTTTATTTTTTGGGTCAAGGAAGATGAACTAGGGCATTTTATCTGCGTATTTTTCTCTACTTTCCCTGTCTTGGTTATCTACCACCTGTAAAGAGAGAGAGAGTGATCTTAACTTTGAACATGCCCAATTGATTTCACCCTGGAACAGGCACAGTTCTTTATCAACATACTGTACTATCTTAATGCCTGGGTACAATATGAAAAGAGCTTGGGAATCTTCTTCCTCCTTATCTCCTTCCAAAATTCATCACTTGAAATAAATTACTGTGAGGTTTCTCAAATGGTTATTTCTGCAGTTCTTATCAGACTGAAGGATATAAAATACCATCTGCATTCTCTTAGAATCAGGGTACCTCCCAGGGACGCATTTCATTTTATTCTCTCTGTCTCTTCATTGCTATATGCTACTAATGTGAAGTGGTAAAAAATCCTATTTGGTTGTGGGTCGTAAGAATCACTGGATCTTTCTTGATAAAAACAGGAATTTCTTGATGTAAAATAACATTGTTCATTTTCAGAGAATTTATTTGGAATGTTGCCTTTCAATTTGTTTCACATTCATTTAAAAAGGTGGAATCAGTGTTATAGTTCTCTTCTTCAACAGACCAATTTAGAATTCATGATAGGCAATATTTCTCTAATTTGTAAGGGATTAATTCACTGCTGACCTAAATTCCTTCACAGTGACCAAAGGAGAATTGTTTCCAAGCAACCAGAAATTACTGACATGAGGATTCAATCTTTCAGCATTTTGCACAAAAGCCAAGAAGTCTATTCTGCTGATCAGTTGAATGGAGGATACATGATGAGCAGTGTGGAACCTCTGCAAGACCACCAAAGCTGCTTAAGAGTCAAGCACACAGCCGGTGCCTGCATTCAGGACTGTGCTTGTCTCGGTTGGGAAACCATCACACAGGGCCCCATTTATTAAGAAATCCCAAAAGACTCTTCATAATATTCAGATTGAATATAAATAATAGGTATACAAACCCTATTTCCCCAACTGAAACATATGACTACATGTCTCTTTCAGCCTTAGAAACCGAAATTGTGCTTACTTTTTTCATAGCCTGATTTTTTATGTATTTATAGAGCCAATAAAATGAAAGTGGGCTCAGCCCAGTGTCCAATGCAGCTTCAGAGGTGATTTGCTCATCAGTAACAGAGGAGTGAGGTTGGCCTAAGAGCAATCAGAGCATCCCCAAGAATGACAAGGAAGGTTTTGTATTTAGCAAAACAAAAAGAGACTTTAAAAAAAGAATGACACTAATCAGGTCAAATCTATTCATTTTACAAATGATGAAATGAAGTTATTTGTCCAAGGTCAATGGTGGTAAAGTTGAGATACTAGTTCCTAAATGTGGAATTTTTCTCTACTTCATAGTGAACGGCATCTTATTTGAAATTCTCTAGAAGCCTCCAGGCTCATAGTATGACCTCTGGCAAAGCTTTCTGGAGTCAGATTGATCCGAATTTCCACAAGGATACAAAATGTATTCATTATGTAAGTGACATAAACAACAGAAGTTCAGATGGCTCATTAAAATTACTACCTGAAAAAGCTACTGTTTGAAATTGTACGCATTTCAATTTCTCCCCAATTTCAATCACTTTTCAATCATAAAAGATCACCAGCAAATTTCTTACATTGTTATAACTCTTATGTACTTGATGTATAAAACATGCATAATATTTATTTAAGGGAAGTTGTTCGAATTTTTTAAATAATAAATATAATCCCTGTCAACATTTTCTTTCCCCTGTAATTTAAAAAGCAACACAATAAAAGGCTTGATTAAGACAACCACAATGAAGGAACGATTATGAAGAGAGAAGAAAAATAAATGTTCACAGTACAGCTGAGACCAGCAGCCCCTAAAAGATTCTACAGCAAAGAAAGTGGGTAAAGGAATAAACATTCCAAATAGAGGGCCCTGCAAGATAAAGAGGTACAGACCATAATGTGGTTCTTAAAAATAGGGATGGAAACCAGGCCTGATGGGGTAAGAAGAGGCCAATTGTTTAGGTATTTTATGTTCATGAATTTGTTACAGGTAGTAAGATAGGCATGAGCGTGGTTCCGCAATTATGACACTGCCTTTCTAACAATGATAACTTGGCAGCTGGCACCAGGGCACCCGGGAGAGACACTCTCTTGATGATCCACAGCTATTGACATTCAATTGTTAACTGAATGCAGAGGCCAGGGAGAAGAAACTTCCTGGGCATGTGCTCTAAGAGAAAAAGTAGTGAAGTGTGACTTCCAGGGACACTCCGCTAGGAAAAGCTTCAGATGGGCATGTGTACAATTTCGTAGACGTGCTGCGTGTGCTCAGTTTCCAAGGGTAAGGAGGACACTGCACATGCAGGAAGCCCAGCCTAAGGGAGAATCATGGGAAAGAGGAGAGTCTATAAAGTCCTAGGATCAGTGTTAAACTCTGTCTTTGACATTCAGGTGCCCACTTGTGTCTCTTCAAGCAACTTTTCCTTTCTTTCCTGTTCTAAAGCCTTTTAAAAATAAACTTCCACTCTTGCTCTGAAACTCGCCTCAGTCTCTTCGGCCTTATGGCCCTCAGTTGAATTCTTTATTCTGAGGACTCAAGAATTGAAGTTGCTACAGACCTGTATGGATACACTGCTGGTAACTCAGGGTAACTTGGATACCTTCCACCTGTAAAAAATGTGTTTTGTTTTGTTTTTTTTTTCTCTCTCTCTATTCATTGTTATGCTGTTGAAAATTTCAAGCAGGTAGACGTATGACCCTATTTACATTTCAGAAAGAAATATTTATAAGTAGACTCTATTTGTTATCTACATGTATGCTAATAGAACTTTGCCCCTACCACACTGGAAAGAATATAACCATTGGCTTATAGAATTATTAACAACAAAATCATACCATTGGGACCAGTTTTCCTCCACTTTTCGATTACTGTATAACTTAAAATATATGGTACATATTCTTTCTTTTTTATTTTTTTTACTGCGTGACACCATGCATATGACATTTTGAATAACACAAAGTAATAGGGATTATAGATACATATAACATAGATGAATCTCAAAATATCCTTAATGAAAGAAGCCAAAGACAAGTTCACACTATAAGGTTCCATTTTATAAAAACTCTAGAGATAGACATTGTGGGGCATGCCTATAGTCCCCGCTACTCAGGAAGCTGAGGTGAGATCACTTATGCCCAGAAGTTCAAGTCAAGCCTGGGCAACACAGTAAGACTCAATCTCAAAAGAAAAATAATAAAAATCTAGATAATTGAAGCAAGTTTATAGTGACAGAAAGAGTAACAGTAGGTGTCTGGGGATATTTTCAACATAAAATAGAAAAATAGAAGTAAAAAAAAAAAGAGTAAAGTCTACTTTCCCCTTATATCTCCTCTGTGTCTGTATGATAATAGACAATCTAATTTTTTCAGAAATTTTGAAGTATTGTTGGAAAAATGTTTCCCTTGCTCATTTTACATGTTTGAGAACTGACAGATAATGAAATTCATACAACTTAGGAGTAGCTTATTCAGACAGTAATTTCAATTAATATCTGAATGCTTTTTATTACTTTTAAATTCAAAAGAGATACAATATGTTGAAACTGGATAAATCTAATGTCTATCTTTTCTAGGTTATAAAGAATAGGAAAGAACTTGAAAAAAGAAACTGTCAACATTATAATCGAAGTTATTTTAGTTTCTGGATTTAATGGCCTCCAAATTGTTAAGCAGAAAACAAAGAAATTGAGGATAAAATGACAGAAAAATAAAACCAGCTTTGTGAATAAACCATTTACCTTCCCAAAATTTACTTTTTCTTCAGAGCTTTCAACTGTAGATAATTTCTGCTTCCTCTGATTATTCTTTTAAAAATAGAAGTACTGTCTTTGGGATTCAGGAAATGGAAAGGTTGCCCAGGTTGAAGTAAGATTTTCTATCTTTACCCATGTGAATATATGTCTTGATTTAGTATCAAAAGTCCAGATTCATATCAATTCTTCCTCAGGCTATACAAAGTGGTGATAAGCAGAAGTCAGAGACCGTGACTTGGCCTTGTGTTGCTGGAAGCGCAAGTTGGCAGAACCCCAGGTTGCAGCCCAGGCAAGATCAAGTAAAAGTTTCCTATGTATCACATTTGAAAGTCTTTTTTCACATCTAGGACTGGGCACGTAGATTCTTTTGTAGTCTGAACAAATCAGTAGTTGTGCCATCTTTTGTCAGGATTTCTTGGCAAATCTTTTGTATCCTTTCTTTCAAAACTTCTATATCCATATATTTTAGATGTGGCTCTTGTGAACAACATGTGGCTGAATTTTGTCATTGTTTTATCCAACCTGGCAATGTTTGCCTTTAAATTAGATTGCTTCCTTCATTTATATTAAATGAAATCACTTATATATGTGGATTTAAACCCAGGATCTTATTATGTGCTTTCTGTTTGTCATGCCAACTCTATGTCCCTTTTTCTCTCCCATATTTTCTTCTATTAAATTGATTACTTTTGGCAATTCCAATTATTTCCCCTCTATCAATTTAGAGGCTATGTGTTCTATTTCTAATATTTCCATGGTTACTTTTTAACATGCATTTTTAATTTATGAAAATCTAATATTAATTGATATCTTTATTTTTACCCATGAAAATACAAAGGACTTAGAATACTTTAACTGTATTTATCATCCCTCCTGATATATATATATATATATATATATATATATATATGTAACGTATTTTATCTTTTTAACTTTATAGATAAAATTGTATGTATTTATCAAGTAAAACATGATATTTGAAATATATAGTTTTCTGAAATATATATTACATTGTGTTATGGCTAAAGTAAACTAATTAACATATGCATTATTTCATGCAATGAGAACACTTAAAACTTAAAATCTACTCTCTTAGACACTGTGTTCTACCTCAGATCTCTTGAAATTATTCCTCCTAGCAAATTGAAATTTTGTAGTCTTTGAGTAACATCTTCCCAACCCCCTTCATCACCATCACCTCTACTCCTGGTGACCATGATTCTTCTTTCTCCTTCTATGAGATCAACATTTTTAGATTTCACACTTGAGTGAGATCATGAGGTATTTGTCTTCCTGAGCCTAGCATAATATCATTGAGATTCATCCACATTGTCACAAATAACAGGATATTTTGTTTTTTTATGGTGGAATAGTATATCATTGTATATATACATCACATTTTCTTTATCCATTCATCTGTTAGTGGACACTTAGGTTGATTTCATATCATGGCTATTGTGAAAAACAATGCACTAAACATGGGAGTGTAGATATCTCTTCAATATACTGGCTTCATTTCCTTTGGATATATACCCAATAGTGAGATTGCTGGAACATACAGTAGCTCTATATTTATTTTTTTTTAGGAACCTTCATACTTGTTCTGGAATGACTGTACTACTACTTGATATTCCTACCAAAAATGTGCAAGTGTGAAACTACCAAACTAAGATTTGTCCACGAAAAGGTGAGAGACTGGGGAGGTATGTCTACACTCTGTAGCTTAGACTCTGCAACACACATTTCCTCTTTGTCAACTGGCTCTGCCAATAGGACATGCCAGAGGGAGATAGATAGGAAAAACAGACTTGTTTCTTCCTGTTCCTATTGGTGTAATCATAGCATCAGCTTTGTTCTTGACCCTGGTGATAGCAGCTGTTTGGTCCGCATTGCGGATTTTCTATACTATCAGAACTACTCTCCTCAGAGATAACAGCACCAGCCATACATTACTCCTTCCCAAAGGTCTTCATCACACCTTTGTGATTACTCTTTTTCAAGTCTCTAAGATTCCATTCTCATTCATTTTTCCCTCAGGACTAGGACTGGTAGATATTTATGTCCTACCACCTACCATTATGATATTTATGTCCCTTTTGCTTTTTCTGTTCTCTCTAGTTAACCATAACAATTTTTATATTAAATTTACATGTTAAAATAGTATGGTTTATGTCTTGAATGGTCCCTGAGTGAAACAGAACTACTTTTACCATTGAGATATTTGGTATCTGAGATGCAGTGAAGACAGCATATGTAGCTGTGCTGTGCTTTATCCAGCCATAGAACAAAGCCCTAGGCCCGTCAAAGTTTGGAACTCCAGTAAAATAATCCACTTTAATCTGTGACTTAGGGATGTCCTGTAAGTAACTTACTCCTTGCATTAGGTCATCTGTGTCATGTGGAAAACTTTAAACCTTAAACTTTGTTTGTATTAGCATTTTGGAGTTTTGAAGAAAATGTTTTCTATACATCAGCAGTCCCCAGTCTTTTTGGCACCAGGGACTGGTTTCGTTGAAGACAATTTTTCGACGGACTTTCATGCGGGATGGTCTTGGGATGAAATTGTCCCACCTGAGATCATCAGGCATTAGATTCTCATATGGACTACGCAATCTAGATCTCTCGCATGCACAGTTCACAATAGGGTTCGTGCTCCTATGAGAATCTAATACCCCACTGATCTGACAGGAGGTAGAGCTCAGGCAGTGGTGCTCACTCACTTGCCGCTCACCTCCTGGTGTGCAGCCTGGTTCTTAACAGGCCGTGGTCTGGTACCAGTCCAGACCCAGAATTTTATTTGTCTCAAATATCTAGCCAGCCATTAGGGGAAATGGAATACCTGACTAAATGCCTTGTAAGATTTCGGGACTAAAAACATTTCATTGTTAGCAGTACATTTTTCATTCACTTGTTTTCTCTTTAAATCTTTGATAAGCTCAGTGCAACTTTGATTAATAAACAATAAAATGCTTATTGTCTTGATTTAAATATTTTACCTTACTCTGCCACTGTCGTAAATATTTTTTCAGTTATATCTGGTGGTATTTAAAAATATTTCAAAAAGAAAAACAAAAAAATTAAGAATACAAATGAAACAGGATATAAATGCTTAAGGATTTCTTTTCCTAATTTTGGACATTGATATAAGAGCATGCTTCTATGCTCTGAATGTTTGTAGGCCCTCAAAATTCATATGTTGAACCAGATATTCCCAATGTAATAGTATTAGAGAATGGAGCCTTTAAGAGATGATTAGGTCACAAGAGCTCTGCCCTCATTAATAAGAGTAATGCCCTTATAAAAGAGACTTCAGAGAGCTATTTCACCATGTGAGGATGTGGTAAGAAGGTGACATCTATGAAGCAAAAACAGACCCTCACCAGACACTGAATCTGCTGGTGCCTTGATCTTGGAATGCTTAGCCTCTAGAACTATAAGAGATTAAGTTTCAGCCATTTGCAAGCCAGGAAATTTATGGCATTTTTTAGAGCAGCCTGAATGGACTAAGCTGCATATCATGAAGTTTCTACCTTTTAAGAGAAGATCCTTCCCGTCAAAAAAATATATTCACAACTCTCTAGGAATTTATCAGTTATCACACTTTAATTTTCTGTTTACTTTCTCTAATGGCTAATTTTATGTGTCAACTTGGCTAGGCTGCAGTACCCAGTTTTTGGTCAAACATCAGTCTAGATGTTGCTGTGAGGGTTATTCTTTTAGATTTGATAACATTTAAATTAGTAGACTTTGAGTAAATTATCTCCAATAATGTGGGTAGGCCCCATTAAACCAGTTGAAGGCTTTAAGAGAAAAAGACTGAGGTCCCTAAGGAAGAAGAAATTCTACCTCTAGACTGCCTTTTAACCTGAGTCACAGCGTCAACTCTTTCCTGGGTCTTTGTCCTGGGTCTCCAACATGCTAGCCTACCCTGCAGATTTCAGACTAACCTATGCCTACAAATATGTAAGCCAATTCCCGTATATACAGAGGAATATATATGTGTATATACACATACATATATACACATATGTGTGTAGGTATATATACACACATCTATGTATGAGAGATATTTATCTGTATAATGAAGGATGTATGTGTATATGTCTGTATACACACATATACACACATATGTGTATATATACATACATACACATACATATATACATGTCTATATGTGTATATATGTATATAGATGCATGTATATATACACATACATAAATGCATATATGTATGTATGTGTGTATAGTGTTTTCTATGTGGAACCCTGACTAAAATGCTTGCCAATCACTCCCTCCCCCTCTATCCTATGGTTCTTTTGTGAGCAGAGATTATATCTTCTCCAGTGTCTGCTACAATTCTGGCATCTAAAGAGAGCCCAATAACATGTCAAGCAAATTAATGAAGGATAGCTATTAAGATGCCTGAGCATTTAGCCATCAGGAAAAAAGATGAAATAGATAATATCTTCTAACATGAAAATGATAAAGAGAATAAACAAAAATATAATATTCTACATGATATGTATGTGTGTACCTGTGAATATGTGCATATGCATATGTGTTTGTGTGTATGTATAAACATAGATGTCCATAGATGGAGGCACATATGGGTGGAAGTAATAACAAAAGAAAGGGATATTATTAAATGAGAATGAAGATTTTTAAATGTTACCAAGCAGGCTTTCTCACATTCCAGATACACCAATGCTTCTTTGTACTACCCTTTTAACACCATTTAGGCAGAAAGTGAAAAGTGATTTTTCACTGCCCTCTGAGGGAGGGCATATATTACTTAGAACACAGAGTCAAAATGTTAGCATTAAGTTCCAAAACAGGCTTTAAAATTCATTCAAGATGCAACAACCTTGAAAGCAAAGGTTTTCACAAGGCTAAGATGTTGAGAGACAAAGGACATTTTTTGAATTCAAATTCAAAGGCAGAAAGTTTAAACTAAAAATGATAACACTGAGAAAAATCATGACGATTATAACAGTTTTCTTTACATGGAATGAGGAAATAAAATCATTTCATCATTGGAGGAGTATTTTTATCATGTAAACAGAAAATGGAGCAATATAGTAAATGACTTACGGATTATGGAGAAATAATTCACGGCCTTCAACTTTGAAGTGTAGACCAGATATCCTAGCAGAAGGAGATGATGGAATTCCCAGATAAGTTTTGGAGGGCACCATAAGAAAGGTATTTCTTGCCTTACTTCCCAGACTGAAAGCCCTGTAGAGAAGTTAACTGTCTGGTATTGTTGTGCACAATAAAATTAAAAAAAAAAAAATCTGAGTGGAATACCTAGGCAGATGGGCCTAAGAGCACCAGCAAAATTTAAGTCCTCACAGGGTTGTATAAAATGTTTATTTCCTATGTCCCAGGGAGAAGCACAAAGGCTGAAGAGGCAGAATATGGGCCTGTTGACCAATGACCATGGTGAAAACAAGATACCTCAGCAGGTTTCAGTGTATGCAGCCAAATGCCCTAAGACTCATGCTGAAAACACCCACAGAGAACAAAGGACAATGATGGGCCAGATACCTTGATCTAGTTAATGCTAGGACAATGCATACACCCACTGCCTCTACCCAACCCAGCATTTAGATCACTCACTGGAGACAGGCAGAAAGTAAGGAAAGTAAAAACAAAGGGGAAATCCCTCAATTAGACTTCCTAAAGAAGACAAAGAAATGTCTGCAAATGACTCAATTTATCTGGATGTAAATATACCAAGAAATTTGCTATTTACCAAAAGGAAGAGTTAAACCTAGTTGGTTCAGTTACAAAACAATAAAATCACGGTTTTGGTCACCCAAGTTGCATCAGAGTGAAAAATTCAGACCTGGCACATGCATATGTGGAAGTACACACATTCACTCAGTCACAGTACGCAAAGTAACTATCAGATCAAAGAGAAAGTGTGGCTCTCAAGGGCAGAGCATGGGCCACAGAAAGTTATTCTCAGGCCTTGAGGCCTGAAAGAATTTGCTTTGCTGAGTTTTGAACTTGCTTGGAACAAATGACCCTTTATTCCTTCCATCTTCTCCTTTACATGATGTCAGTGTCTATCCTATGCCTTCGCTACCATTGTATTTTGGAAGCAGATACTTGTTTTCTAGTTTTACAGGTCAGTGAATGAAGAGCAATTTTGCCAAATAATAGACCATATCCTGAGTTTCACTCATTTCTGATTCTGATAATTGAGGTGATTACATCAAAACTTTTTGAGTTGATATTTAAAGAAAATTTAGAACTTACCATTAATACTAGAATAGATCCATACTTTGGAGGACATAGGACTGGGTTGAATATATCTTGCATGTGGGATGAATGAGAATCTGGGGGACAGATGGTAAACTGCAGTGTGTCAAATAGTGTCCCACAAAATCTCACGCCCATCTAGAACTTCAGAATGTGACTTATTTGGAAATAATGTCTTTACGGATGTGATAAGTTAATAGGGGGTCATACTGGGTTAGGATGGCCCTAAATCCAATGTGACTGTTGTCCTTATAAAAGGAGGAGAGGCAGAAACACTGACACACATACTCAGAGGGAAGATGGCTGTGTGAAAGCAAAGGCAAAAATTGGAAAGATGCAGCTGAAACCAAACGAAAGTCAGGGATTGCTGACAACCACCAGAAGCTAGAAAGAAGCAGGGAAGGATTCTTCTCTAGAGCCTTCAGCTTTGCTGACACCTTGATTTCAAGGTTAGAATGTAATATAATAAATTTCTGTTGTTTTAAAGCATCAAGTTTTTGATTTACCATGCAGCCTTTGGAAACTGATACAACTACCAAATGCATACAGGTTTTTGTATGAGCATAGTTTTCGCTATTCCGGGGTATATACTTAGTTCTGGAATTACTGTTATATTTTATGTGTATATTTAAGAAAAACTCTACTGTTTTTTCCAAGAGATGATACGCTTTTACATTACCAATACCAGCTTTGTGTGAGAGTCTCAGTTTTTCCTCTTCATTTCCAACATTTCTTAGTCATTTAAATGGATATGTACTGATATTCCATTGTAATTTTAATTTGCATCTATGTGATTACTAATGATATTGAGCATCTTTTTATGTCTTATTTTATATTTATATATCTTCATTGGTGAAGTGTTTGATGAAATATTTTTTTCATTTCTTTAAAATTAGGTTGTCTTATTAATACTGATTTTTAAGTATTTTTTAAATTTAATATATTTTATCTTTCATGTTTTCTTCTATTTTCAGGGTTTTTTTTTGTTGTTGTTGTTTTCTGTTTTTGGCTCAGGGAGTACATGTGGAGGATTATTACATGAGTAAATTGGGTGTTGCTAAGTTTTGGTGTATGAATCATCCTATCAAGCAGATAGTGAGCATAGTACCCAGGACATAGTTTTTCAAACTCTGTTCTCCTCCCTCTCTCTTCCTTCCAGTAATTCCCAGTATCTATTGTTCCCATATTTATGATCATGTATACTCAATGTTTAGCTCCCACTAATAAATTAGAAGATGTAGTATTTGGTTTTCTGTTTCTGTGTTGATTCACTTAATGGCCTCCAGCTGCATCTACGTTGCTGCAAAGAACAGGATTTCTTTCTTTTTTGTGGATGCATAATATTCCATGGTGCATCTGTACCACATTTTCTCTTTCCAGTTCACTGTTGATGGGCATTTAGGTTAAAACCATGTCTTTGCTATTGTGAATACATCTCTAATGAACACATGAGTGCATGTGACTTTTCCCCAGAAAGATTTCTTTTCCTTTGAGCATATACCCAGCAATGGGAGTGCTGGATCAAATGGTAGTTCTGTTTTATGTTCTTTGAGAAATCTCAAAACTATTTTCCATAGTGACTAAATTAATTTTACATTGCCACCAACAATGTATAAGCATTTTCTTTTCTCCATAACCCCATTAACATCTGTTAGTTTTTACGTTTTAATAGTAGCCATTCTGACTGGAGTGAGATAGTATCTCATTGTGGTTTTGATTTATGTTTTGCTGATGATTAGTGATTTGGAAAATTTTTTCTATATTAGTTGGCTGCATGTATGGCTTCTTTTGAGAAGTGTCTGTTCTTGTTTTATGTCCATTTCTTAATGGGGTTGTTTTTTACATGTTGATTTAAGTTCCTTACAGATTCTAGATATTAGACCTTTGTCAGATGCATAGTTTAAGAATATTTTCGGCTGGCAAGATGGCTGAATATGAACAGCACCAGTCTACAGCTCCCAGCGAGATAAATGCTGAAGGTGGGTGATTACTGCATTTCCAGCTGAGGTACCCATCTCATCTCATTGGGAATGGTTAGAGGGTGCAGCACATGGAGAGCAAGCCAAAGCAGGGTGGGGCATCGCCTCACCCAGGAGTGCAAGGGGTCGGGGAACTCCCTCCCCTGCCCAGGGGAAGTTGTGAGGGACTGTGCTATAAGAAACAGTGCATTCTGGCCCAGATACTACGCTTTTCCCATGGTCTTCACAACCTGCGGACCAGTAGATATCCTCAGGTGCCTACACCAACAGGGCCCTGGGTTTCAAACACAAAACTGGGTGGTCATTTGGGCAGACACTGAGCTAGCTGCAGAATTTTTTTTTATACCCCAGTGGCACCTGGAATGCCAGCAAGACAGAACCATTCACTCCCATGGAAAGCAGTCTGAAGCCAGGGAGCCAAGTGGTCTAGCTCAGTGGATCCCATTCACATGGAACCCAGCCAGCTAAGATCCACTGGCTTGAAATTCTTGCTGCCAGACAGCAGTCTGAAGTTGACCTGTAATGCTCGAGCTTGGTGGGGTTCACTCCAGCAGACCTGCAGCTGAGGGGACTGACTGTTAGAAAGAAAACTAACAAACAGAAAAGAATAGCGTCAACATCAACAAAAAGGACATCCATACAAAAACCCCATCTGAAGTCACCAACATCAAAGACCAAAGGTAGATAAATCCATGAAGATGAGGAAAAACCAACCCGAAGAGGCTGAAAATTCCAAAAACCAGAATGCATCTTTTCCTCCGAAGGATCACAACTCCTCTCCTGCAAGGGAACAAAACTGGACAGAGACTGAGTTTGATGAATTGACAGAAGTAGGCTTCAGAAGGTGGGTAATAACAAACTCCTCCAAGCTAAAGGAGCATGTTTTAACCCAATGCAAGGAAGCTAAGAGCCTTGAAAAAAGGTTAGAGGAACTGCTAACCAGAATAACCAGTTTAGAGAAGAACACAAATGACCTAATGGAGCTGAAAAGCAGAGCACAAGAACTTCATGAAGCATTCACAAGTGTCAATAGCTGAATCAATCAAGCAGAAGAAAGGGTATCAGAGATTGAAGGTCAACTTAATAAAATCAAGCATGAAGACAAAATCAGAGGGAAAAAAAATGAAAAGGAATGCACAAAGCCTCCAAGAAATACGGCATTAAGTGAAAAGACCAAATCTACATTTGATTGGTGTACGTGAAAGTGTTGGGGAGAATGGAACCAAGTTGGAAGACACTCTTCAGGATATAATCCAGGAGAACTTTCTCAACCTAGCAAGACAGGCCAACGTTCAAATTCAGGAAACACAGAGAACACCATGAAGATAATCCTCGAGAAGAGCAACCCCAAGACACATAATCGTCAGATTCACCAAGGTTGAAATGAAGGAAAACATGTTCAGGGCAACCAGAGAGAAAGGACAGGTTTCCCATGAAGGGAAGCCCATCAGACTAACAGTGGATCTCTCTGCAGAAACCCTATAAGCCAGAAGAGAGTGGGGGCCAATATTCAACATTCTTAAAGAAAAGAATTTTCAAACCAGAATTTAATAACCAGCCAAACTAAGCTTCATAAGCGAAGGAGAAATAAAATCCTTTACAGACAAGCAAATGCTGAGGTTTTGTCACCACCAGGCCTGCCTTACAAGAGCTCCTGAAGGAAGCACCATATATGGAAAGAAAAAATTGGTACCAGCCACTGCAAAAACATACCAAATTGTAAAGACCATTGATACTATGAAGAAACTGAATAGACTAATGGGCAAAATAACCAGCTAGCATCATAATGACAGAATCAAATTCACACATTACAATACTAACCTTAAATGTAAATGGACTAAATGCCCCCAATTAAAAGACATGGACTGGCAAATTGGATAGAGTCAAGACCCATCAGTGTGCTGTATTCAGGAGACCCATCTCACTTGCAAAGATACACATAGGCTCAAAATAAAGGGATGGAGAAATATTTACCAAGAAAAATGAAAAGAAAAAAAAAAAAAAAAAGCTGGGGTTGCAATCCTAGTCTCTGATAAAACAGACTTTAAACCAACAAAGATCAAAAGAGACAAGGCCACTACGTAATGGTAAAGGAATCAATTCACTAAGAAGAACTAACACCCAATACAGGAGCACCTAGATTCATAAAGCAAGTCCTTAGAGACCTAAAAAGAGACCTAGACTCCCACACAATAATAATGGGAGACTTTAACAGCCCACTGTCAATATTAGACAGATCAATGAGACAAAAGGTTAACAACTGCTTGAAGTTGTTGGACTTGAACCCAGCTCTGGACCAAGCAGACCTAATAGACGTCTACAGAACTCTCCACCCCAAATCAACAGAATATACATTCTTCTCAGCACCACATCACACTTATTCTAAAATTAACCACATAATTGGAAGTAAAACACTCCTCAGCAAATGCAAAAGAACAGAAATTACAACAAACTGTCTCTCAGACCACAGTGCAATCAACTTAGAACTCAGGATTAAGAAACTCTCTCAAAACTGCACAACTACATGGAAACTGAACCACCTATTTCTGAATGACTACTGGGTAAATAATGAAATTAAGGCAGAAATAAATAAGTTATTTAAAACCAATGAAAACAAAGATACAATGTACCAGAATCTCTGGGACACAGCTAAAGAAGTCTTTAGAGGGAAATTTATAGCACTAAATGCCCACAGGATAAAGTGGGAAAATCTAAAATCTACACCCTAACATCACAATTAAAAGAAACAGAGAAGGAAGAGCAAACAAACTCAAAAGCTAGCAGAAGACAAGAAAAAACTGAGATCAGAGAAAACAAGGAGATAAAGACACATAAGACCCTTCAAAATATCAATGAATCCAGGAGGTGTTTTTTAGAAAAGATTAACAAAATAGACCACTAGCCAGACTAATAAAGAAAAGAGAGAAGAATCAAGTAGACACAATAAAAAATGGTAAAGGCAATATCATCACTGATCCCACAGAAATACAAACTACAATCAGAAAATACTATAAATACCTCTATGCAAATAAACTGGAAAATCTAGAAGAAATGTATAAATTCCTGGACACATACATCCTCCAAAGACTAAACCAGGAAGAAGTCAAATCTCTGAATAGACCAATAACAAGTTCCGAAATGTAGGCAGTAATTAATAGCCTTCCAACCAAAAATTACCCAGGACCAGATGGATTCACAGCTGAATTCTACCAGAGGTACAAAGAGGAGCTGCCACCATTCCTTCTGAAACTATTCCAAACAGAAAAACAGGGACTCCTCTGTAACTCATTTTATGAGGTCAGTATCATCCTGATACCAAAACCAGGCAGAAACACAACAAAAGAAGAAAATTTCAGGTCAATATCCCTGATGAACATCAATGCAAAAATCTTCAATAAAATACTGGCAAACTGAATCCAGCAGCACATAAAAAAGCTTATCCACCACAATCAAGTTGGCTTCCACCCTGGGATGCAAGGTTGGTTCAACATATGCAAATCAATAAACATAATTCATCAAATAAACAGAACCAAAGACAAAAAACACATGATTATCTCAATAGATGCAGAAAAGGCCTTTGATAAAATTTAAAACCCTTCATGTCAAAAAAATCTTAATAAAATAGGTATTGATGCAACATATCTCAAAATAATAAAAGCTATTTATGAAAAACCCACAGCCAACATCATACTGAATGGTCAAAAGCTGGAATCATTCCCTTTGAAAACTGGCACAAGACAAGGATGCCCTGTCTCACCACTCCTATTCAACACAGTATTGGAAGTTCTGGTCAGGGCAATCAGGCAAGAGAGAGAAAAATAAAGGTTATTCAAATAGGAAGAGAGGAAGTCAAATTGTCTCTGGTTGCAGATGCCATGATTGTATATTTAGAAAACCCCATCATCTCAGACTAAAATCTCCTTAAGCTGATAAGCAACTTCAGCAGAGTCTTGGGATACAGTCAATGTGCAAAAATCACAAGCATCCCTACACACCAATAATAGACTAACAGAGAGCCAAATCATGAGTGAATTCCCATTCACAATTGCTACAAAGAGAATAAAATACCTTGAAATACAACTTACAATGGACGTGAAGGAACTTTTCAAGGAGAACTGCAAACCACTGCTCAAAGAAATATGAGAGGACACAAAAAAATGGAAAAACATTCCATGCTCATGGATAGAAAGAATCAATATGGTAAAAATGGCCATAGTGCCCAAAGTAATTTATAGATTCAATGCTATTCCCAACAAGCTGCCATTGACTTTCTTCACAGAATTAGAAAAAACTATTTTAAATTTCATATGAAACCAAAGAAGAGCCCATATAGCCAAGACAATCCTAAGCAAAAAGAACAAAGCTGGAGGCACCACGTTCCCTGACTTCAAACTATACTACAAGGCTACAGTAACCAAAACTGCATGGTACTGGTACCGAAACAGATATATAGGCCAATGGAACAGAACAGAGGTCTCATAAATAACGCCACACATCTACAACCATCTGATCTTCAACAAACCTAACAAAAACAAGCAATGGGGAAAGGATTCCCTGTTTAATAAATGGTGTTGGGAAAAGTGGCTAGCCATGGGCAGGAAACTGAAACTGGACCCCTTCCTTACACCTTATTCAAAACAAAAAAAAAACAAAAAACAAAAAAAAAAAAAACTCAAGCTGGATTAAATACTTAAACGTAAGACCTAAAATCATAAAACCCCTAGAAGAAAACCTAGACAATACCATTCAGTACATAGGCATGGGCAAAAACTTCATGACTAAAACATAAAAAGCAATGACAACAAATGCCAAAATTGACAAATGGGATCTAATTAAGCTAAAGATCTTCTGCACAGCAAAAGAAACTCTCATCAGAGTGAACAGGCAACCTACAGAATGGGAGAAAATTTTTGCAATCTATCCATCTGACAAAGGGCTAATAACCAGAATCTACAAATAACTTAAACAAATTTGCAAGAAAAAAACAAACAACTAAAAGGTGGGTGAAGGATATGAGCAGACACTTCTCAAAAGAAGACATTTATGCGGCCAAAAAAACATATGGAAAAAAGCTCATCATCACTGGTCATTAGAGAATTGCAGATCAAAACCACAGTGAGATACCATCTCACGCCAGTAAGAATGGTGATCATTAAACAGTCAGGAAACAACAGATGCTGGTAAGGAAGTGGAGAAATAGGAATATTTTTACACTATTGGTGGGAGTGTAAATTAGTTCAGCTATTGTGGAAGACACTGTGGTGATTCCTCAAGAATCTGTAACCAGAAATACCATTTGTCCCACCAATCCCATTATTGGGTATATACCCAAAGGATTATAAATCATTCTACTATAAAGACACATGCACATGTATGTTTGTTACGGCACTATTCACAATAGCAAAGACTTGGAACCAACTCAAATGCCCATCAATGATAGACTGGATAAAGAAAATGTGGCACATATGCACCATGGAATACTATGCAGCCATAAAAAAGGATGAGTTCATGTCCTTTGCAGAGACATGGATGAAGCTGGAAACCATCATTCTCAGCAAACTTACACAGGAACTGAAAACCAAACACTGCATGTTCTCACTCATAAGTGGGAGTTGAACAATGAGAACACATGGACACAGGGAGGGGAACATTACACACCAGGGCCTGTCAGAGGATGGAGGACTAGAAGAGGGAGAACAATAGGAGAAATACCTAATATAGATGATGGGTCGATGGGTGCAGCAAACCACCATGGCACGTGTATACCTATGTAACAAACCTGCATGTTCTACACATGTATCCCAGACCTTAAAGTATAATTTTTTAAAAAAGAGAATATTTTCTCCCATTCTGTGGATTATATATTTACTCTGTTGATAGTTTCTTTTGCTGTGCAGAAGCTCATCAGCTTAATTAGGTCTGATTTGTAAATTTTCGTTTCGTTGCAGTTAATTTTGGGGACTTAGTTATAACGTCTTTACCAAGGTCAATGTCCAGAATTGTGTTTCCTAGGTTTTCTGCTAGGATTTTTATAGTTTTATATCTCACGTTTAATTCCCTAAGCTGTCTTCAGTTAATTTGTGTATATGGTGAAAGGTAGGGGTCCAATTTCATTCTTCTATATATGGCTAGCATATGGTTAGCCAAGTATACCAGCACCATTTATTAAATAAGGAATCCTTTCCACATTGCTTGTCAACTTTATTGAGGATCAGCACCTGAACTGTGTTGAAGATCCTAGCACCATTTATTAAATAAGGAATCCTTTCTGCATTGTTTGTCAACTTTGTTGAGTATGTAGGTGTGTGGTTGTATTTCTGAGTTTTCTATCCTGTTCAATTGGGCTGTGTGTCTGCTTTTGTACCAGTAGTGTGCTCTTTTGGATACCATAGCCTTGTAGTATAGTTTCAGTTAGATAGTGTGATGCCTCTGGCTTTCTTCTTTTTGCTTAGATTTGGTTTGACTATTGGACTTCTTTTTGTTTCCCTGTGGATTTTAGAATACATTATTTTAATTCTGTAAAAAATGACATTTAGAGTTTAATAGAAATAGCTTTGAATCTGTAGATTGCTTTGGGTAGCATGGTCATTTTAATGATATTGCTGTTTCAGATTCATAAGCATGTGAAGTTTTTCCATTTCTTTGTATCATTTGATTTTTTTTTCAACAGAATGTTGTAGTTCTCCTTGTAGAGATTTCTGACGGCCCTAGTTAGATGTATTCCTAAGTACAACTACATTTGTCAACTATATTCATCTTGATTTTTGTTTGTTTAATATTCTTATGCTGTTATTTGTTCATACATACTCTTTTTGGCAGGGTGACAGATTCTGGGTGGTTGTTTTTTCTCCCAATTGAGTTTATGTGCTTGTATCAAGCTTTCACTTGTCATATTTCCAGCGAACATTTTATCAGTCTCCTCCGTTTTATTTTTGTTTAAGATTTTTGAAGAATGTCTTTTATTGTTAACTAATGAGCTTAATTTCACTTCTTCCTGGAAGATATCTTTCACTATTTGTCATAAAGTTCTTTCCCCTCCATATCAGATAAATATTCACTCATATTCCTTCTATTTGTATGGTTTTATGTTTTTCATTTGGCTTATTTTGGTTTGGGGATTTTTTTGACATTCAACTCTTTGTTTCATCTGAAATGGACTTTGTTCTACAGAATGCATCTCTAAAATTGCTTGCCAAGTGGACAACCATTATAACCCTGCTTAAATTATCTCAAATAATATTTGTCTATACATAAAAAATAATACATAATACATAAAATAATACATAAATAAATGTATATTCATAATCTGCTTTGGAACTACCTTTCTGCCCCATTGATCTACCTGTTGACTATTGTTTACCATTTTTATTTCAATTATTGAGATGTTATAGGAAACATTTATATCTGGTAAAGCAATAGCTCCTCTCCTCACTTTTTTGAAATATTTTAGTAGTTTTCATTTATTCATTTTTTCCAGAGGAGATTTAGAATTGCTTTGACAATCTCACTCAAAATTCTTTAAATGTTGATTAACTTGCATCAAAATTGCAAATTAATTTTTAAAAATTGGTGTTTTCATAGTTTAAAAAAGATTTTTCCTCCATCTAGTTAAATCTTATTTTTGGCTTTGTTTAAATTTGATACAAGAAAGCTTATTTTTGTTACTTTCTATTTGATTCTGCTATAGTCAAGTATTTTCTTTTGTATTTCTGAATTACTTATTTCTGGAATGTGAGAAAAAATTGGGTTTTCTACTTTCATATTGTATCCATCTGCCTTGTTAAAGTCTTTTACTTATTTATGTTTCAGCTGATTCTGTTGAATATTCTTTATTTACCTTTCTGATTTAGACCTTTTTAAATTTCTCTCAGCAGTATTTTATAATATGAAGCATATACATTTTGCAGTTCTTTAAAAAAAATTATTCACAGTATTTTATTTATTTTGATGTTATTTTAAGTGGAGTTATTGCCTTGATTTCATTTTTGAATTATTTGTTGCTCTGTTAATTACCTGTTACTCTGCAACCTTGCTAAACTTATTAATTCTAGAACTTTTTTGTGTGTGGATTGCTTAGATTTTATTTTCTTTTCTTCTTTTATAGTCAGAGTCTCATTCTGTTGCCTAGGCTGGAGTGCAGTGGCATGATCTTGGCTCACTGCAACCTCTGCCTCCCGGGTTCAAGCAATTCTCCTGCCTCAGCCTCCTGAGTAGCTGGGACTATAGGCACGTGCCACCACACCCCACTAATTTCTTTTGTATTTTAGTAGAGACGGAGTTTCACTGTGTTGCACAGGCTGGTTTGGAACTCCTGAGCTCAGGCAATCTACCCGCCTCTGCCTCCCAAAGTGCTAGGATTACAGGCGTGAGCTACCGTGCCCAGGCTCTTAGATTTTTTGTAATATTGTCTATTATGACCCTGTTGTGCTATCATTAACTATTTTTCTAATTCCTTAAAGTGTAAATTCACATTATTGTTTTAAGACATTTTTTCTTTTTCTAATATAGCTGTCATTTAAAGCTATCAATTTTCCTCTAACCATTGTTTTAGCAAATACTATAATCTTTGATAAGTGGGGTTTTTTTATTTGCTTTTCTTTGCTTCAAAATATTTTCCAATTTCCCCTGTGGCTTTTCTCATTGACATACGGATTATTTATACATGTAATACTTAATTTAAAATATTTAGAGATTTCTCAAATTTTTTATTTTTTAAGTCTTAGTGTTTTTCAAGTCTTCTACACTCTTGTTGATTTTATATCTAGTTGTTTTATCAATTATTCAGAGTAGCATATTAACCTTGGCAATAATTTGTGTTGAATTATTTGTTTCTCCTTTCAGTTCTGCCTATTTTTCTTGAGCATTTTGGGGCTTCATTGTTAGACATATTTTTCCAGTTCTTTTTTATTTTCAATCTGTTTTTGTTGGTCTTCTTTACAGGATACTTCTTGCCCTTAATTATTAAATATTTGAGTTTCCTAAGGCTCATTCCAAGACCCTCTTCTCTCACCCTGTACTGCCCCCATAAGCAATCTAATTAATACCCAAGACTTCAATCACCATGTGTTTATAACTTCCAAACTTGTATCTTCAGCACAGGTCTTTCCTCTCATCTTGAGGATCAAATATTCATTCCACACAATATTTTCAAAGCTAAGTTAACGATCTTCCTTTCAAACCATGGTCTTCTTGTACAGCTCCCTCTTTGGGTAAATGGCATAGCCTTGTTATGCAAGTTACAGTCCTATTGACCTAATTCCTTTAATGCCTCACAATTCTGCTTCCCTCCTCTTCATTCTCACCACCAGTCTCATTAGTATCATCTATCACTGGTTTGCTAGAATAACCTACCGACTGATCTATCCAAATTTGCTCTTACCTGGCTCACACAAAACTGCAGGCAATTAAACCTTATGGAAACAAAAAACTGCTCAAGTCACTCCCTATCCCTCTTAAAAATCTTCAGTGACTGATCATTGCCCTAATATAAAAGTAAAACTCATCTACACTGCCTGCAAGGCCTGGCACAATGTGACCACTACTATCTCTAGTGTTCTCTCAAACTTGATACCTTTATACACTCTACTTGAGCCATATTTTCTTTCTTTCAGCCCTCCTGTGTACAATGCTAAATTTTGCAATAGGTGATCTTTAAAGGGCTCCCTTTTGGCCTTAGCTACTCTTCCTTCTTCATTTGGGTAAGTCTTATTCTCTCCTCTACATATCAAATCTTTTGTCCTTTTCTTTGTAATACTTTGACTCACTGATGAGGTCAAATTTTCATTTCAAACACTTATATGACCATATATAACTCTTTCACAGTATTCCTGCAGTTGGAGATTTATACTTCCTGGTGATGATTTAATCAATGTCTGTCTACATCATTGAACTGTGGATCCAAGAATATAGCAATTGGACCTAGCATAACCTAGCATAACAGCAGATACACAAATAATATTCAATAAATGTTTGTGGAATTTGCATGAGAGATTTGTATTTCTTAATGCCAACAAGATATAATCTCAAGTTGGAAACTTCTGACATTATGGAAAAATTAAATCATTTATACATGTACTTAATAAATATTTATCAGTTCTAGAGCATGTATAATCTGACATCCCTGTGTTGTCTCAAGTATTTCAAGACACAAGGTATTTACAATCACAACCTAGAAATATTATTTAACTTAAATCAGTCTACCTCCACTCTCACAGCCACCTTCAGTTAACCTTTTTAATAACATTTTCTTATACCCCTGTAATGTCTTTAAAGCCCACACATTTCTTAATTGCGTCTCACAACACCTCTATGTACTTAAGTAACTATCTTGACTCTCAATGTTATTTTTATTCACTATAGTGTTGTATTAATACATTCACTGTAAGAGTTCAAGGAAGATAGTATAGGAAAACATAAAAATAATTGGAGATGGAGGAAAAAGATGTAGGTTTATGTCTGGATGGCACTTGATTGCTTTGTGAGGAGAGAGATACCAATTTTGAATATGAGCTCTTATAACTAAACTAAAGTGCAGACAATCTTCATAGCAGTTTTTTGGAAAACATGAAATGTGACCATAGGTATGAAAGTTTATTGTCAATTATAATTTACTATGTAAATGCCAATTATTATTGTAGTCACATAGAGAAAGGTAAAGAAACGCTTAGAATAAAATCATTTTCTTGAGGCCAGAGACTCACTTAATTTCCCAAGACCAATACTCAACAACTTTAGCTGGCTTGAGATGTGATGGGGTTCAGATCATGCCACCGCAAAGTATAAAACCCTGGCATTGAGAAAACAGCAGAAGCACGATGCTCACTCTCACTTTCCCCTTGCCCTTCTTCCCTGAAGCAAGTCACAAAACCTAGGAAGAATTTTCTGGCATTCTTCTGAAGCAGGTCGTAGGTTCCTCTGTTGAGAGTTACTATTCCTATACCTGGGGAAAGTAATCCAAAGACCCAGAGATGCCAAGAAGAATCTGCACTAACAGGCATTACTTAGCTAACCCCTTCCTCCCAATTTATTGTCATTACATGATACTCCTTTTTTCCAATCACACTTCCCCACAGCTATCCATTCTTTATCAAACCTAAGCAGAAAAATATACGAATGTACCTGTTTGTTCATTTCTGAAGTCTCTCATCACATAAAACTTACATGAAATAAATTTGCATGCTTTTCTCTTAGTAATGTGTCTTTTGTTGTGGGTGCTTCAGTCATGAATCTAGCAATGGGTAAGGAAAAGAAATCTTTCCTCCCTGCAGGTGATTCTGATTTTTCAGCTGGAAAGAACATTTGTGTGTATATCATCTCCAGCAGGAGCTATTATATTTGTCAAACAAATCCTAGATTATTATGCTTCCCCTTCCTAATGTTCTCTTTAAAATAGATATTGAAAAGAAAAAATATAGTATTAAAATAAAGACTTAATACAAGGGGGGCTCATATATACCCAATGTTAGTGTGAAAAATGTGAGTAAAATATATTACTCCTGGTGGGTAGGCAAATAAGAACAGAAAGTGTTCATTATCAATAACTCTCCAAAATATTTTTAAGATGAAGGCAAGAGATATAAAAACATTTAGATAGAATCACTGTAAGATTTAATTTCCGACTATCTGATCCAGAAAACAGTCAGTTTCTCAGTTTGGTAAGCTGTGAGATGCAGGAATTTAGAAACAGGAATATGTCAAAGATCAGAAATTGGATAAATTCAGGAAGTTTTGTTACATAGGTGGTTTGTATCAGCTAGAATTCTTGCACAGTTCTAACTCACAGTGGATCCAATGAGCCCAAGTTGCTCTCCTTTAGATATTTACCTGGTCCCTCAATTGTAGTTAGTAGAAGGGCTGACATAATTCTCTCTTTGGTCTACTCACCTGTGGAACAAAAATTATTATTGTAAGAAGGGTCACATGAAAATCTCTGAAACTGTTCACCTGTCACCAACTAAGATAGAAAGTTAGAAAGAACACTTTATTCAAGAAGAAATAACAGAGATTACCAACATCATCAAAGACTTGAAGAGGTGGCCGTTTCTATTTAGTTGACATATATGAGCCCTGAAACTCAGGGGTCATACAGTGATGATGGAGGGCTACTATAAACTTAAGTAAGTAGCAGGCCAGTCTCAATTGCTAACGAGATGTGGTCTGTGTACTGACACAGAGCAACTCAGCCTCTGGCACTTGACGCACACCTATTTATCTGGCAAATGTGCTTGTTTTGAATCTCTATCAGCAGGAAGGAGACTCATTTAGCTTCTGTCACTAGGAAATGAGAAACATACCAGAGCAGAGGCCAATGTTAAATCTTATTATGGAACAGTTTCTTCACATATATATGTGTGTGTATATATACGTATATATGTGTATATGTGTGTGTATATATATGTATGTGTGTATATATATGTTCTAGGGTACATGTGCACAATGTGCAGGTTTGTTACATAGTCATACACGTGCCATGTTGGTTTGCTGCACCCATCAACTAGTCATTCACATTAGGTATTTCTCCTAATGCTATCCCCCAGCCCCCCACCCCAACAGGCCCCGGTGTGTGATATTCCCCACCCTGTGTTCATGTGTTCCCATTGTTTAACTACCACCTATGAGTGAGGTGTTTGGTTTTCTGTCCTTGTGATAGCTTGCTTAGAATGATGGTTTCCAGCTTCATCCATGGCCTTGCAAAGGACATGAATTCATCATTTTTTATGGCTGCATAGTATTCCATAGTGTATATGTGCCACATTTCTTTAATCCATCTATCATTGATGGATATTTGGGTTGGTTCCAAGTCTTTGCTATTGTGAATAGTGCCATAATAAACATCTGTGTGCATGTGTCTTTACAATAGAATGATTTATAATCCTTTAGGTATATACCTAGTAATGGGATCACGGGGTCAAATGGTATTTCTAGCTCTAGATCCTTGAGGAATCACTATACTGTCTTCCACAATAGTTGAATAATTTACACTCCTACCAATAGTGTAAAAGTATTCCTATATCTCCACATCCTTTCCAGCATCTGTTGTTTCCTGCCTTTTTAATGATCGCCATTCTAACTGGTGTGAGATGGTATCTCATTGTGGTTTTGATTTGCATATCCCTGATGACCAGTGATGATGAACATTTTTTCATATGTTTGTTGACTGCATAAATGTCTTCTTTTGAGAAGTGTCTGCTCATATCCTTCACCCACCTTTTAGTTGTTTGTTTTCTTCTTGTAAATTTGTTTAAGTTATTTATATATTCTGGATATTAGTCCTTTGTCAGATGCATAGATTGCAAAGATTTTCTCCCATTTTGTAGGTTGCCTGTTCACTCTGATAGTTTCGTTTGCTGTGCAGAAGCTCTTTAGTTTAATTAGATCCCATTTGTCAATTTTGGCTTTTGTTGCCATTGTTTTGGTGTTTTAGTCATGGAGTTTTTGCCCATGCCTATGTCCTGAATGGTATTGCCTAGGTTTTCTTCTAGGGGTGTTATGGTGCTAGGTCTTATATTTAAGTCTTTAATCCATTTTAATTGTTGTATACAGTGTAAGGAAGGGATCCAGTTTCAGCTTTCTACATATGGCTAGCCAGTTTTCCCAACACCATTTATTAAACAGGGAATCCTTTCCCCATTTCTTGTTTCTGTCAGGTTTGTCAAAGATGAGATGGTAGTAGATGTGTGGTGTTATTTCTGAGGCCTCTGTTCTGTTCCATTGGTCTATATATCTGTTTTGGTACCGGTACCATGCTGTTTTGGTTACTGTAGCCTTGTAGTTTGAAGTCAGGTAGCGTGATGCCTCCAGCTTTGTTCTTTTGGCTCATGATTGTCTTGGCAACGTGGGCTCTTTTTTTGGTTCCATATGAACTTTAAAGTAGTTTTTTTCCAATTCTATGAAGACAGTCAGTGGTAGCCTGATGGGGATAGCACTGAATCTGTAAATTATCTTGGGCTGTATGGCCATTTTCACAATATTGATTCTTCTTATCCATGAGCATGGAATGTTCTTCCATTTGTTTGTGTCCTCTTTTATTTCATTAAGCAGTGGTTTGTAGTTCTCCTTGAAGAAGTCCTTCACATCCCTTGTAAGTTGCATTCCTAGGTATTTTATTCCCTTTGTGGGAATTGTGAATGGGAATTCACTCATGATTTGGCTGTTTGTCTACTATTGGTGCATAGGAATACTTGTGATTTTTGCACATTGATTTTGTATCCTGAGACTTTGCTGAAGTTGGTTATCAGCTGATGGAGATTTTGGGCTGAGATGATGGGGTTTTCTAAATATACAATCATGTCATCTGTAAACAGGGACAATTTGGCTTCCTCTTTTCCTAATTGAATACCCTTTATTTCTTTCTCTTGCCTGATTTCCCTGGCCAGAACTTCCAACACTATGTTGAATAAGAGTGGTGAGAGAGGGCATCCTTGTCTTGTGTCGGTTTTCAAAGAGAATGCTTCCAGCTTTTGGCCATTCAGTATGATATTGGCTGTGGGTTTGTTGTAAATAGCTTTTATTATTTTGAGATATGTACCATCAATACCTAGTTTATTGAGAGTTTTTAGCATGAAAGCTTTAGAATTTTGTCAAAGGCCTTTTCTGCATCTGTTGGGATAATCATGTGGTTTTTGTCTTTGGTTCTGTTTATGTGATGGATTGTTTATTGATTTGCATATGTTGAACCAGCCTTGCATCCCAGGGATGAAGCCAACTTGGTTGTTAGATAAGCTTTTTTATGTGCTGCTGGATTCAGTTTGCCAGTATTTTATTGAGGATTTTTGCATCGATGTTCATCAGGGATATTGGTCTAAAATTCTTTTTTCTGTTGTATCTATACCAAGCTTTGGTATCAGGCTGATGCTAGTATCATAAAATGAGTTAAGGAGGACTCCTCCTTTTTCTGTTGATTGGAATTGTTTCAGAAGGAATGGTACCAGCTCCTCTTTACACCTCTTGTAGAATTTGGCTCTGAATCCATCTGGTCCTGGACTTTTTTTGGTTGGTAGGCTACAAATTATTGCTTCAATTTCAGAACCTGTTATTAGTCTATTCAGAGACTCAACTTCCTCCTGGTTTAGTCTTAGGAGGGTGTATTTGTCCAGGAATTTATCCTTTTCTTCTAGATTTCTAGTTTATTTGCATAGAAGTGTTTGTAGTATTCTCTGATGGTAGTTTGTATTTCTGTGGGATCGGTGGTGATCCCCTTAACCATTTTTTATTGTGTCTATTTTATTCTTCTCTCTTTTCTTCTTTATTAATCTTGCTAGTGGTCTATTTTGTTGATATTTTCAAAAAACCAGCTCCTGAATTCATTGATTTTTTGAAGGGTTTTTTTGTGTCTCTATCTCCTGCAGTTCTGCTCTGATCTTAGTTATTTCTTGCCTTCTGCTAGCTTTTGAATGTGTTTGCTCTTGCTTCTCTAGTTCTTTCAATTTTGATGTTAGGGTGTCAATTTCAGATCTTTCCTACTTTCTCTTGTGGGCATTTAGTGCTGTAAATTTCCCTCTACACCCTACTTTAAATGTCTCCCAGAGATTCTGGTGTGTTGTGTCTTTGTTCTCATTGATTTCAAAGAACATCTTTATTTCTTCTTTCATTTTGTTATTTACTCAGTAGTCATTCAGGAGCAGATTGTTCACTTTCCATGTAGTTGTGTGGTTTTGAGAGAGTTTCTTAATACTGAGTTCTAAGTTGATTTCACTGTGGTTTGAGAGATAGTCTGTTGTGATTTCTCTCCTTTTACATTTGCTGAGGAGTGTTTTACTTCCAATTATGTGGTTAATTTTAGAATAAGTGTGATGTGGTGCTGAGAAGAATGTATATTCTGTTGATTTGGGGTGGAGAGTTCTGTAGACGTCTATTAGGTCTGCTTGGTCCGGAACTGGGTTCAAGTCCAACAACTTCAAGCAGTTGTTAATCTTTTGTCTCATTGATCTGTCTAATATTGACAGTGGGCTGTTAAAGTCTCCCATTATTATTGTGTGGGAGTCTAGGTCTCTTTTTAGGTCTCTAAGGACTTGCTTTATGAATCTGGGTGCTCCTGTATTGGGTGCATATATATCTAGAATAGTTAGTTCTTCTTAGTGAATTGATTCCTTTACCATTATGTAGTGGTCTTCTTTGTCTCTTTTGATCTTTGTTGGTTTAAAGCTTGTTTTATCAGAGACTAGGATTGCAACCCCTGCTTTTTTTGCTTTCCATTTTCTTGGTAGATCTTCCTCCATTTCTTTATTTTGAGCCTATGTGCATCTTTGCACATGAGTGAGTCTCCTGAATACAGCACATCAATGGGTCTTGACTCTTTATCCAATTTGCCAGTCTGTGCCTTTTAATTGGGGCATTTGGCCCATTTACATTTAAGTTTAATATTGTTATGTTTGAATTTGATCCTGTCATTATGATGTTAGCTGGTTATTTTGCCCATTAATTGATGCAGTTCTTCATAGCATTGATGGTCTTTACCATTTGGCATGTTTTTGCAGTGACTGGTACCAGTTGTTCCTTTCCATGTTTAGTGCTTCCTTTGGGAGCTCTTGTAAGGCAGGTCTGGTGGTGACAAAATATCTCAGCATTTACTTGTCTGTAAAGGATATTATTTCTCCTTCACATATGGAACAGTTTCTTGAGGAAACCAGCCAGTAAAGTGGAAGATTAAGTACATCAGACTTTTTCAACTTTAATTTAACTTTACCTGAACTGAGACCTGGTAAGTGATTTAATCTTACCAGCATGGAAACCTCTGGCTATGTATTATCTTTTCTTGCCCACAGTACCTCTGCCAGAATGACTATCTGAGGGTTTTATATATAATCGTAGTAAGCAAAGGATATGAAACAATTGGTGTCTGACCATAACATCTGCTCATTTTGTCATGTAGACTAAACCCATAAGCAGACGGTCTGTTAATTCCCAGTTAAAGTGTCATCTCAGGATTGGAGATTGTACTTTAGGATACAGTGTATTCAGTAAACCTATAACCATGGTGCTATGTCTCTAACAGCTAGGATACATGGTTCCAGGAATCAAGGAGTGAAACTGGCATTGGCTTTGGTCACCATCATTTTAAGTGATCCACTTGCCAAAATTTGCTATTTTCCAAATCTTAGGTCTGCTAGATTAGAGGCATGGTTCCCAGTGACTAAATGTTTCTACTAGAGAGACAGTAATGACTTCTCTGAACTTGAAGCTATGACTACAATGTGGTCACTTTGGTCTCTTAATATCCAAGAACTAGCAGGCAAATAAAATTGCTCATGTTAGGATAACCAAAGCTAATTACCACGATGAGCTAGAGCTGCTGCCACAAAATAAAATGGAGCAGGAATGACAATGGAGTCCAAGGGGTTTACTGAGGTGCTTATTTATCTTCTGTGCCTAGTGATCAATGGGAAATTGTTGCAAACAAATCCTGAAAAAGGCAAAGCAATTAAGGACTCAGATCACTTGGGGATATAATACTGGATCACCCCACCAGACAATTACTCAGACCAACTAAAGTGCTAATCAAAGGTGAGCAATTTCTAGGATGATGATTAAGAGGGAAATAGTCAATACTAGTTAGAGCCATGTGAACTGTTGCAGCCATTGGGAATATAGGTTATTTACCTAATCCATTCATAACCTAAAAGGGACCTCTATAATAGATGGAACTTAAATGAGAACACACGTGGATTAGAGTGATGCAAGCGGTGACATATAACAAAAATCTCTTATGCACTGTTAGAAATCTTCTCAGATGCACTTCTTATTCCATCCACAGTTGCTTAACCAGTTTGGCATAGGTTCCAAGCAGCTTCATGCAGTTACAAATAGACATGTCAGGCTAATACTGCTCATCTCTTTCCTCACCCCATAGTTTCTTGTTTGAAATTGGGAAGTAGGTCACTTGTGAGAGTCACTTGATACCCACACATGCACAAATTAGAAATATAAAACAGCTACAGCCACAGGGTGAATAGTTTACCAATGGGGAATGGAAACCAATAGACAAAGGTTTTCTCCTTTGTCACCCTGACATATTATACACTTCTCAGATGATCTTTCAGGATCAAGCAACAAGTCAATAAAACATTTTTGTACTGGTTCTTTCTCCTTTTATGTTTTGCTCCCCATTGCTCATGGCTGCTACTGGAATCACACTCCCATATAAAGTAGTTCCATAAAAGCCTTTATTTCAAGTTCTGATTTCCAGGGAGCCCAAGTTAAGAGCACTGTGAGAAAGCTGTTATTAGGTCTGCAGCCCAGATGCTAAATAACTCAGTGACTTACCTAGAGTCTCACAGCTGTTGATGGTCTGAGCCATCATCTTAATCATATCTTCTGACTCAAAACTCTGTACTGTCTACACTGGATCACTTCTCAATGAAGTTGGTAAATTCATTGCCTATTAATACAGAAAACTTGGACACTGTCTATCCTAGTGACCACGACTCTTTGTTTATCAGATCTCTTTTTTCTTTTTTTCTAGTAAAATTAGAGGCAGAAACATAAAAAGATAACATATTGTTTTACATAAACAAGAATGTGGGATGGGAATGGTATCTACTCTAGGAGGCCCTTTATTCCCCAGGAACCTGAAGAAGCTCTATATAGGCCTTCAGTATCACAGTGGTAGAGTTTGAATAAAGATGATACATTCCTGCCCTGACTTTTAAATATGAGACACTGAGGCCTGGAGAGATTAAGTTACTTAACCAAATTTGCAAGCTCATTAGTGGCAAATATTTAACTTTTTACTAGATTATCCAAAGAATGGAGTAATTATGTTTCTGGTAAGTTTAAATACAGGTCTATGGAGGAGTCTGAGAATTTTTTACAAAACCTCATGAGAGCCCTTCCAATACTGTATTTCTATAATTCTAAGTAATCATCACATCCAATGAATTAATTATGCCACATGATATTTTCCCAGTGCGATACAGATGGCTTCATCATATAATTTTAGGCTGTAGTTAGAAATGATTCACTGGCATTTTAAAGGCACTGTTGCAAATGTTCCCCAGAATAAACTCAAAAAGGATACTTAAAACTGCTGTGTATTGAAAACATATCAGTTATCTAATGACAAGCCCCTTTGCAGCACCTGAAAGGATCCACATGGAATGGAATTTTGGCAAGTTGTGTCAGTGACTTCAGAGAATGAGCTGTGATAGATATGCCTATGCTTCAGGGTCTAGGAGCATGCCTTGTGCTAGGCTTGTTCCAGGGTCTAGGAGCATTCCAGTTGGCTCAGAGCTGAACAACAGAACCCACTGTTGAAAGGTCCCAGGAGCTCTGAATCAGAAGGACAGCTAGAGAGCATGAGGCACAATACAGTCTCCCCATTAAAAATCTAATGCCTGAATCCCTTCCGCAGCCTTCCTGACACATAGACACCTAGGCCCTCTCTGAACTCACCTCCTAGCTGAATTAAATACTGAATCTGCTGTGTCCCAATTAAACTGAACATCCCTTACTTGCAGAAAATTACTTTTGGGTATAGCATTACCTGTGATATTTAATCCATTCAACAAATACTTATTGAAAACAACATACATTGGTCTCAGACAGTGGGAATATATGGATGACTATATGCTTATATATATCTTGCCTCATTCCTTTGAGCCTTATGGAACTAAATAACATAACTCTCTCCTTCAAAAAACTCTCAGTATGGAGTAGAGAACCAAATGAAATGAATGGTTACTACAAATACTATGATAGAGACACATACAGGGAGAACCTATCCAGCTGGGTGATTTAGAAAGGCTTCCTGGAGATGAAATCCATGAGTTGAGTACAGAAGAATTTACAGGGATTATTTAGAAAGGGGGAAACAGCCTTCCAGGCAGACCAATGTGTATAAGATGGGGAATGCAAGATACAGTCAAGAAATGACAACCAAATCAGGAAGACTGGCTGCTAATGGAATGGTTTGAATGTGTCCTCCAAAGTTCATGTGTTGGAAACTTGCCAGTATTGCCAGTATTAAGTATTATGCATACAATATTACAAAGTAAGGCCTTTAAGAGGTAATGAGATCATATGGGCTCCACCCTCATGAATGTATTAGCGCTATTATTGTAGTCATGTTAGTCCGTCCTCACATGGCTACAAAGAAATACCTGAGACTGGGTAATTTATAAAGAAAAGAGGTTTAATTGCTTCACAGTTCCACAGGTTGCACAGAAAGCATGATTCTGGCCATCTGCTCAGCTTCTGGGGAGGCCTCAGGAAACATAATATCATGGTGGAAGGCAAAGAGTGAGAGAATCACTTCACATGGCCAGAGCAGGAGGAAAGGAGGGATGGGGGATATCCACACTTTTAAATGTGTGGATCTCATGAGAACTCTATCACAAGAACAGCACTAGGGGGATGGTGTTAAACCATGAGAAACCACCCCCATGATCCAATTACCACCCAGCAGGCCCCCACCTCCAACACCGGGATTACAACTAAACATGAGATTTGGGCAGGGGCACAGATCCAACCCATATCAGTGGGTGGGGGTTCATTATTGTGGGAGTAGACTCCTAATAAAATGATGAAATCATTCCATTTATCTCTCTGTCTCATGTGCCTGCTTCCATATTCCATCTTCCATCTTCCACCATGAGATGACCCTCACCAGACGCCAGTGCCATGTTCTTGGACTTTCCTTCCCCCAGAACTGTGAGGAATACATTTCTTTTCTTTATAAATTACCTAGTCTGTGGTATTCTGTTATAGCATTAGAAAATGGACTAAGACACTAATGTAAAGGCCCACTAGGGAGGTGTGGTTGATAAATCTGGGCAGAAAGAAAAGGCCAAGTCATAGAATGTTTTACAAGAAGCTTAAACTTTATAATCTATGGAGGGTGACAGAAGCAGTTTAAGTAGGGTAGTGAGATTTTGAGATTATTCACTGAACAGTTAGGCAGATTAATTATTGTAGCATTTTTGTAAACTGGATCATAATCTTCTGGTATACCCATACAAGTTCTGCTGGTTAGTAGAATAAGTGGCACCTTTCCCTACTATACTACTAAAGAGAATTCTGTGAGAACTATTGATCCCCATTAAGTCTTCCATCTGCATCAGATTAAATTTCCTATTATTTCAGACAGGAAGAAAATGTGAGTTAATAAGCCATTTGGTTATATCCTTTCCAACTTCCCTGAATCTATTTCTTACCTAGTGTGTCTGTCTGTCTTCCATACAGTCTGGCTACACATTTCTCAACCCGGTAGTCTGTCTCTTTTCCTTTTCCTTATCTGATCTTTTCTTTCTCTCTCTCTCATTCATACTCACTAGTAGAAGTTTTAGGACAAAGCCCACTTCTAAGGCTGGCTTTACAATTCTTAACTTCTTGAAAAAAAATGAGTTGGTTGGTCTAGGTCATCGTTCCAACACATGGATCTCCACACTTAATAGTACTATTCTAAAATATATTTTAAAACTGCTTCTTGAGAATGGAGAAAAAAGACAATACACTGAGAGAATTGCTGCACTGTTTTTTTTTTCATTGTATTAGGTTTGCATTTGGATCTTAAGTAAGAAAAATGAATTAATAATTATTGGTTCATAATACATTTCTATCATTGGTCCATGAATAACCGTTATTTATTTGTTAGTTTGAAACAACAGACTGTAATCAACACAGGTATATCGCCTACCTAACACAAAAACTAGAACATTGACTGCAATTTAAATCTATGTATGCAGTTTCCATTCATCTCATTATCATACTTCTGTCACTTGAGGTAATAGAGAAATAGGCTCTGCTCTATGAGGATAGTATTGACCCTATGGCCTCATTTTAGTGCAACCTAATGTCTTACGATTATTCTGCCCTTCATTGTGATGTGCATTTATGTTCACAGACACACATTCAAAGGTAAGGCTGGGGTTAAACATGTGTCTCATTATCTTGTGAGCAACATAAGGGGAAGGACAGTGTTTTCTAACCTTTGATCATGACGTTGCCACAAAATTGAGCCTCAGAAACGTTCAAGGAATATTTACTAAATTAACATAACCAAGATGTAAAGTAATTCTCTTTGCCACAGAAAAAAAAGACACATGTCAAGATTTGGTCCTGGGTGTATCTGGTTCAAAACTTGACCTTAACCTCTATTACTATGATATTAACAATAACAATCACCATTTATTGAGCTTAAAGTAAGTAGTATTTCGACAACAATATGGTGAATTACTATTATATCCATTTTATTGATAGGAAAATTGAGCTTCAGGGAAATTAAATGACTTATCCAAAGGTACATAGTGGTGTAGTTAGAAACTAACCCACATCTGCAGACTCCAAAGCCAATGCTTTTCCCATTGCTCCATAGACAGCCTCCCCTGTTGAATCCATGGTAGGTTGACCGGGGTCAAAGAACAACCCTCAGAATCCTTGAATATGCTTCATGCTTGAATATTTGAAGCATTCTGATTAATGCACTCAGTTTCCCAAACCAGTATTTGGAAATCATATCTCTTACTGTGGCATCACTAGACCCAGATGTCCCTCCTGCTACCCTGTAAGGGCATCTGGAAACTGGCTGTATTTAGGACAAGCATCTCAGACCAAGGCTTCAGGACTCTAAATAATGTTCTTGTCAGTGCCATTTATTTCTCCTCCTTTCTGTCATGCATTTCACTTCTCTAGGGCAATCATTAGATAACATTCACTCACTTTCTTAAGAGCCCTTCTCCTACTACTGACTAAATCCCAAATATTGAGCATCAGATTCAGAATGAAAAAGCTCATCTCTGCAAGCAGTCTCCTGAAGGCTGGGCTGTCAAGTGTTTCAATTTAATTGGGAAGGAAAGAGAAGACTATACAGGATTGAGGACTTCCATTTTTTATTTCTCAGAGAACTTGGGGATCTTTTCAACTCTGTAATAGAGTATGACTCAAGTCTATGAGGAAGTGAGTTTAAGCCACTAGGTACTTAAATCAGAGAGCCCCCAGATTCTACTTTGTAAGCATAAATAATATCAGAATTAATGTCTACTTCCCTCAGCTCGGCTCTATGAGGATAGTATTGACCCTATGGCCTCATTTTAGTGCAACCTAATGTCTTACGATTATTCTGCCCTTCATTGTGATGTGCATTTATGTTCACAGACACACATTCAAAGGTAAGGCTGGGGTTAAACATGTGTCTCATTATCTTGTGAGCAACATAAGGGGAAGGACAGTGTTTTCTAACCTTTGATCATGACGTTGCCACAAAATTGAGCCTCAGAAACGTTCAAGGAATATTTACTAAATTAACATAACCAAGATGTAAAGCAATTCTCTTTCCCACAGAAAAAAAAGACACATGTCAAAATAGATGTTTTAAAATTTTCATTAGGCTTGTGATACAGAAAATTACTACAAATCTAACTCTTCCTGATGTTACTGCCTCAATATTGACTAAACATTCCATAAACATTGATTGAGCACTGCTATGAGTCAAACATGTTGCAGACTGACTAAGACAGAATATCTGCCCTTACTTAAGGGTTGGCAGTTATTTAAGGGAGACAGCCCCTTAACACATCAATTTATAAAGCAAATTAGGTACTGCAATTAGAGAGGTGTGACTCTCAGTTGGAGAGTTGGAAAGTACTTCAAAGAGACTGAAGAGTGGAAGAAGAGGGAGAACACTCCAGGCAAAAGAAATGAGGTAAAGAGATGCAACATGTTCTAAGAATGGCAAATATCAAGTATGTCCTAGGCAGAGATCATGGAGGAAGTAGAGGAGGATAGGGCCAGATTCCAAAGATTTTAAATATCATTAAGAGTGAGTGGCTTCTTGCAGTCAGGATTATTAACAATTTTCTTTTTGTTTTGTTTTGTTTTGTTTTTGTTTGTTTAAGAAAAAAACCCACAATCTTCATATTTGCATCTTCCTCCCATGGGCACACCCAAGATAATGCAAATCCCTAATGACTTGGCATTTCAGCCCCTTCCTTTACAGTCAAGAAAGCACGGTGTGAGGGCCAGGCATGGCAGCTGACACCAGTAATCCCAGCACTTTCAGAGGCCGACGTGGGCAGATCACTTGAGGTCAGGAGTTCAAGACCAGCCTGGCTAACATGGTGAAACCCCATTTCTACTAAAAATACAAAAATTAGCCAGGTGTAGTGATGCATGCCTGTAGTCCCAGGTACTCGGAAGGCTGAGACAGGAGAGTCCCTTGAACCTGGGAGGCAGAGGTTGCAGTGAGGTGAGATTGTGCCACTGCACTCCAGCCTAGGAGACAGAGCAAGACTCTGTCTCAGGAAAAAAAAAAAAAAAAAGTGTGGTGTAATGACACTGGGTAAGTGTGATCTTATTTTATAAATATTCTTGAATCAGCCATAGTAAGAAAAAAATAAGTATTCTCAAGCTTCAGTACTTTAATTTTTTTTCATAATGATCTGTGACAACTCTTACAGCCTCACCTCCTCAAACTGTTATGTCCCAATATCATGATTGAACTGTTCTGGGGAATTTATCATTGTGATAACCCTTACAGCCTCCCCTCCCCAGACTGTTACATCTCAACATCATGATTGAATTATGATTCTGGGGAGTTTATAGTATCTCTAGCAGTGGAGTTATATAGTCAGTTATACATCTTAGGACCTTGGTAAAAGCGAGCAATTACCATCTCATTCCCGAGTCAGAGAGTTTCTGATACTTTGGAAATGTAAGGTCATTCATACTATGGATTCTTGTTCCATTCCTAAGCACTTGGAAGTTTTCTTTCGGAACTTCCTATTCGGAGGAGGTTTGGATTTTGCAGACCTTCCCTTGGCCAGATTGTCTTTGGAGAGATGTTTGCTACAGAATACATCCTGTTTTGTTGTTGTTATTTCCAATTGATCTCCCCACCTTGGTAAAAAGTCACCAGTTTAGCAATTAGAAACTGCTGTGCTCACTTGTTTTTAGCTGAAGTTCCATACTGAGAAAATTGTGTTTTACTTGGCTTGAGTTCTATTCTTGAGTGATGCTCAAGTTAAGAAGCAGGTGTGCCTGGTAGTATTTAATGCCTTCAGTGAATAAAGTGCTGCAAATGAGATAGCCCATGTAAAGTCAGCTTCAGTGAATGCAGAAACATTAATTTTTCTTTTTTCTTCCTCACTTTCAAAGGGGCCATGACTTAAACGTTTATAATCTCTTTCCTGCATGTTTGCAATAGCGTTTTAACTGGTCTCTGTGACCTAACTCAAATACTTTTCCAGTCAACTTTTTTAGTGCTGCAGAAGTGATTCCACAACAAACAGAATCCTGTCACTCCCTTTCATAACACCTGTATTAGTCCGTTTTCGCACTGCTGATAAAGACATATCAGAGACTGGGCAATTTACAAAAGAAAGAAGTTTAATTGGACTTACAATTCCACGTGGCGGAGGAATCCTCACAATCATGGCAGAAGGCAAAGAAGAACAAGTCGCATCTTATGTGGATGGCAGCAGGCAAAGAGAGGAGCGCTTGTGCAGGGAAACTCTTCTTTTTATAATCATCAGATCTCATGAGACTTATTCACTATCACCAGAACAGCATGGGAAAGACCTGCCACAGCGATTCAATTACCACCCACTGGGTCCCTTCTACAACACGTGGGAATTCCAGATGAGATTTGGGTGGGAGCACAGCCAAACCATATCAATGCCTTTCATGGACAGTCCTGTTTTTGAGAGATTAAAATTTGAAATTCATGAATCAGACCCAAGAAACCTTTCAAGTCTCATCACCTGTTACACTCATCCACACACTCCAATTTTCTGCTAACCTGAACTATTATTTAGTGTTTTTTCATCAAATTGAACTCCATCTCTCCCTGCCATGCATTTGCGTAGGTTATTCTCTGAAATATGTTGCTGCCCAAAATGTTCTTCTTCCCCTACTCACATTACTATGGAACTTAAATTGAGGCTTTAAGATGCAATTCAATCATTTCTTTCCCTTTGAAACCTTCTCAAGAATTTCTAGGAAAGATTCATTGCTCATTCATTCATTCAATCAATACCTATCAAGTATCTTCTATATGTCAAGTATTGTTCCCATGACAGAAATACAGATGAACTAGACAAAGTTCTTACTCTCATTTATTTTACATTCTAGTGTAGGTCAATATAACAAAAATAATAAATATATAATATATAATTAAAAGTAGTGAAGAGTGTATTACAAATAATAAATCAGGATATATAAAATTATTCTTGGTTGGGAAGTGAACTTTTGGTATCTTTTTCAACTACAAACAGCATATTCTACATTACAAAATGATTTGTTTCACATGTCTTGTCTTCATTATAGCTCCTTGAGGTGAAAAATGCTATTTACCTTTGTCATCTTTAATTTCTTCTTCAAAACACTCAATAATTCTGTACTGAATGAATGAATATGCACATATCTGAATAGCTGAATAAATGAATTTTTCTGTGCAGTTCTATTTTCAATCCATTGGAAAGGAAGTCTGTTGCACAATAATAAGTGAAATACTCTCATGGTAACAAACTAACACCTTAACAATACTGGAACTCTGGCCAAAAACTAAGTCACCTTCAGCGCATGGATTAGAATCATAAACTGCTCCTTAGAACCAGGCATCTGAGTCATTTAATGCTCAGGTATCTTGAAAGAGAGATATTCCCTTAGCCATTTTTTCTGTGTTCTATAATCTCACAAATGAAGACATCTCTCCAATCCTAAAATAAATGAAAAAAACAACAACCAAACTATACTAGCTTTATATATTACTTTTCAAACTGGGATTTGGCAATAAAACAATTTTCTGGGTAATTGGCTGAAGTTTGGAAATCTTTATATGGTAAAGAGACATTTAAAATGACATAATTATGTGGCCAAAGCATATATATAAAGTCATTCTTATGGCGGATGGGTAATGCTTGGTTCTAGGTTGCCCATTAACACACTACAAGATGATCAGATCTTTGACTCATCTATTTCTCAATTTCTGCATCTGCAGAATGAGCTTCTGTAAGTCTGCAATGTATCTGAGAATGCCCGTGTTATTCTGCTCTCTTTCTATCTCTATGTAAACCAAATGAAACTTCCAATCCTCACCAGTGGCTTGTTCCAAAACAAGAAATCAGACTAAGGGTACAACATAAAACAAAGTGTCTCATAGGGATTGTTAATTCTTTGTTTGTGTCTTGTTTGGTTTTTAACTAACAAAACACAGGACATGACCCTTTTTTGGTGGGGGGTGGGGGGCGGCTAGTTGCAGGCAACAGACATCCAGTAATCAACTTTGGTTAATTTATGGCAAAAAGTGATTTATTGGAAAACTGTGGGTTCGCTCACAGAATGAAGGAAAAAAATTGAATAACAAGGCTCAGAAACGATCAGACCTAGGACAACTCTGGGATTTAGACAGCAGAAATTAATGAAGAATCTCCTTAGGGCTTTGCTCAGAGATGAATAAATTATACCAATGACCAGATACTATGACATGCTGCTCAGAATACAGAATCTAAAGACAGAGTATTTGATTGGTCTAGCTTGGGTCACTCTTGTTTCAGGAAAACTGGGGTAGGAATGGTGCACTTTACAGAATTGCTATGAATGTATCTAATGGGAAAAACATAATTTTCCAATGGAAAGAAACAGATGATTTTAGTAGAAAAAATGAGAATAGATGTTCAACAAGCATAATGCTTGCCTTAAGCAAAAAACTCAGGAAATCAAAAAGAAGAGGCTTGACAAAATAGGAAGAGCAAAGATTTTTGTGTTAAATGCCTGGGGTTCAAAAAAGATTTTGGCATTAAATGGCTTGGCCCCCTACTTAGTAGCTATTGTATGGAGATTATTTTTATTTACTCAAAGAGTTGTTCTTAGAACAAATGAAGTAATCTATACAAATTCATGTGTAGCTCAAAGTGAGTACTTAATAAATTGAAGCTATTATTCATATTATCACCGAAGAATAAATGTGTTCAAGGTATTTGGGGACAATAATGCAAACATATAATGACATGTTACTGTATGGCTCTGAATGTCCCTGAGAGGACACAGCTGGGAGACAATCAGAATGTAGCCCCAGGATCTGTGCATGTTTCCAGATATCTAATTGCAAAAATCACTATCCGAAATTAATCTTAGAATTGCCAACTGCTGTGCCCTCATTGCAGATCTAGCCTCTTCTTTTTATTATCTTTGGCTTAAAGATACAATATTTAAATAATGGAACATAAGGAGAAAAGTGTGATGTTTGATTAAACTATGAGTTATATGTCATCCATTCTCACTGTATTCATTTGACATTTGCCAAATCAATCTATTATAACGAATAATATTTTTATATATGCAGAGTATACTAAGGTTTGTGATGGGCTGGAGCAGTCTGTACTGGTGTAGTCAATCAATAGATATATTGCCTGTACAAAATTTTAAAAATAATAAAACCAACTAAAGATGATCTGCTTATTATTATCACTAGATACTGGCAATTCTACACAATGTCAGTGATAAAATAGTCTTTGTGAAAATAAGTAATTTGAAAATTAAGCTGCTGAAATTTTAGGATATTTTCAGCTTTAAGGCAATGTGATTATGGAACCTGAGTAGTCAGGCAGCTATAACCTAGGCAGCTATAATCTTTGTTCCCTGATTATAGATTAGCCTTTTCCTTACCTACGTTGTTTTGTGAAATGCTGTAAGGGTCCCAGTGAAGACCCCCTCCTCTCTTAACTGTTTGTCGATCTTCGCAATACATTAACTTCCCTCTTTCTTCTCTCACACAAGACTTCAGGATTATCATGTTTAAGATAAAATACTAAGCACACTCCTTTAAACTGTGTAGGAAAAGAAAAGAAGCTGTTTGGAAAAGAAAACAAACTATAACTATCTAACTTGTTGTAACTCATAAACCAGCCTTGTATAGAAATGTTATAATCCCACTAAAGTTCACTGTTTTCTGCCTATATAAACAAAACCATAACTTTTAACTTCAAAGCACTGACACTGTTCCTTTGGAATCTGTGTTACCCAAACAACTCTTCCTAGCTTTGTGTTTGATTAAACTCTTTCAGACTGGATTCTGATCTTTTTGAGTATTTTAGGTTGACATACTACTCAAGCAGTAGAAAGCTCCCTCTCCTTTTCTCCTTATTTATTCATCTTATAAGTGTGTCTTTTTCAAATTTCCTGTTTATTAACTTGTAGAGGACCACTTCCATATCTTGTTTAAATTTGCCGCTTTCATGGAGACTGGCATTAACGTTACGACTACGTGAGAGGAGTGGGTCTAGGTCTTACCATAGTAATTTGCCTGGTTCCAGTTACTCTCCTTAATTAAGATTTCTAATTCATAACTTAGAATAAATTAAATTTAACATGGGGTTCCTTATCTGAAAAATGGGATAATAATACTTGTGAAATTGAAAACTGTGATGCAAATTAGCAATAAAATAGATAAAATCCCAGGCACAATGCATTCCACCTAGGCTTTCAAAAATGCTACTTATTTTTATATCATTAGAGTCATTATTAAGTCAACAGATATATAATAAAAGTCTATCATATATCATAAGACAAAAATGAATGAGACATAACTCTTGCCTTAGAGTACCTCACCAACAAATATATACACTATGAGGAGGTCTAATGTCCTGTGAAAAGAGCCAATAAAAAATACAGGGCAGGACATGAAGTGGCGACCTTCAATTCCACAGGGAAGGGGGGCATTCAGAAAATGTTTCTAAGAAAAGGTAACAGATGAAATACAGGGGTATATGCTACGTAGAGACATCACTGGATGGAAGAATCATGTCGATTATTGAGAAGCCAGAGGATTAATATCATAGGAGAATGTTTCCATAAAGAAAAAAGCAAGACACAAAACAGTAAATAGAATTTTAATATGACAGAACATACACATAAAGTAACTACTGGAAGGAATTCTTCAAATTGTTAAAACTAGTCATCTCTAGGTGCTGGAACTACAGGATTTTTTTTCTTTCCTCTACGTGTGTCAAAAGGCATGACTATGAAATCAGAAACAAAATGCTCCTGGGCAACCTAGCGAAACCTCATCTTTACAAAAATTAGCTGGGTGTGGTGGCACACACCTGTAGCTACCTGGGAGGTTGAGGTGGGATGATCACCTGCGCCTAGGTAGGTCAAGGCTGCAGTGAGCTGTGATCAGGCCACTGCACTCCAGCGTGGGTGACAGAGCAAGGCCCTGTCACAAAAAAAAAAAAAAAAAAAAAGAAAAGAAAAAAAGGAAAGAAATGCTGTTTTTTAAAAAGAAGGTGGACAAATAGCATTGAAAATCTAATCTGAGAAAGAGCATTATTTTCCAAGTTCAAAATTCTGGTCCCTGGGCTGCAGAAAACTAAAAGCTACATTTGTTAGAAATAAGACTTTACTTATGGGACCCCAGAGCAAGTGACAGCTTCAGCTAATAAACTTTGAAAAGCCCTCTACTCTTTGGACCTCTCTCTTGCATGAGATGTGACTCGTGTGATTTGATTTTGGAAAAAAAAAATGGCACTGAACGTAATTCTTCAAAGAATGAAGGGAAACTGCAGGCAGTTGCGTCTAGCCTGCTGGAACGTTAGAATGTGCTTTAACTACTCAATGTCGTTCTTTCATTTTTGGCCATTAGATGAACAATGAGTCATTGATGTTGAAATAGACCTTTTCATGTCTTTGATCCTTCGCGGACTGCATCTCTACTTTTCTCCTAGTGAAGCCTATTCACTTCCCCAAACTTTTTCATCTATTAATTGCTCCAGAAAGACTAGATTGGCTGAGCAACTCTCCCCACTCACTCGGTTTCTCCCTAGCATTGTGTAAGTACTCTCATCAAAGCTCTTATCCCACTTCCCAGGAATTGTTTATTTGTATTTGTCCTTGAGTGTACTGCTGTTACTGTAAGGCCCTTCATTTGCCTCCACACAGAGAATACTGAAAGCCACATTCCTTTTTCCCAGTCCAAACCTCACTGCTGAAATTCATACCCACTCTGCATGTCCTGGCCATCTTTATGTAGATACCCTACAGTCACTCACCTTCAACATAGCCAATATGGACTCCCTTTTTCCCCGTGTATATCTCCCACACGCCAAGAAGTTTTTCTCTGAGTTCCCTAGCTCAGTGAGCCTCATTCTTCCAACTTATGTTACCTGTTTCTCCATATTACATTCGTGACCCATTTCCCCCTAATCTGTATTTACAGCACCTCTTCTATTTTCTGCATCTCTATGCCTGTTCTTTCTAACCTCAATTGCTTATCAGCTCTTATGTGGACTATGACAATAGACTAATAGCTTATCTATTAAAATATGATCTCCAAACTGTTACTAAGTGGATCTTCCTAAGCCACAGTTGTCATCATGTGACTCTCCCGTTTTATTTCCTTCATTATTTACAGAAAGCCTCCTTCAGTGAAGTTTGTCTTCTTAGTAAAGCAGACTCTGAGATGGAATTAAGCATATGGGTGTTTATTAAGGAGTGCCTTTGGAGTCAACCGCAATTGAAGGAAAGAAGCAGGAGTGAGCAGATGAAGGTGAATCATAGGGAGGGAGGGAAGGAGGGAAAGAGGGAAGGAAGGAAGGAAGGAAGGAAGGAAGGAAGGAAGGAAGGAAGGAAGGAAGGAAGGAAGGAAGGGAGGGAGGGAGGGAGGGAGGGAGGGAGGGAGGGAGGGAGGAAGGGAGGAAGGGAGGAAGGAAGGAAATTATCCTAGAAACAAGTAATGAAATCCAGCACCTCCTTTTCTGAAGCCTTATCTTGAACATGGCTTCAAGAGAGCGTTAGTAGCTCAGTGATTACACAAGCCCTTCAGGGATCAGGCATGAAGCCAATACCTCAAGAAATTGTTCCTGTGAGTTAATTTAATGAATCAGGTCAGACTGACACAACATCTCCCAGATAGAACCTTAAGAAATAAATGGAGGAGAGGTGTTGGCAATGCATGTGAACTAATAAAAATTTACTCCATAAAGAGAGAATAATTTTCTAAGCAGCATCCTGATTCATGACTCTTAAATTTATATCAGCAGTTATCCTAACAATGAAGCTCTCTCACAGAAAAAAAAAAAAAAAAAAAAAAAAAATGAGCAGGGTTCAGAAGAACATTTGTTAAAACCTTAAAAATTGAAAAATTGAGGAATATAAAATATGCTAAATTGTTTTGTCTTTGCTAATCAGATATAAGTTGAAAATTTAAATAATAAAATATGCTCAAATTAAATCCAAACTGCACTCAACAAGTTTCCCCATAGCAGTACATACCCGAGACTACCCGGCAGTTTTCAGCATTTGTTTGTTAACATTTTATACTCATGTAGCAACTCCTACTAGTTTTCCTTGGGTTAGTTGGTAGTTAGTACAATTTCATTTCTAGGACTAGGCCCTACATTTATTATTATCCCTATTCCCTCACCTTGAACATGACATCACTCTTCTTTCATTTGGGCATTGTCTCTTCTCACAAAAGTTTGCACTAAAAATATATATATATATATATATATATATATATCTCCATGTTATACAAATATAATATATATTATATTACATGTAATAATTTTAATGGCAGAGTCTGAGTCTTTATGTTTATAATGTTTGCCCATCTCACTTGTGACTAGGCATTACTGCGTCACTAGGCCCACTTGCGAATGCTCTGTTGACTGGAGTGAAAAGTACGTCACTGTGGTCGTTATCTGAAATAAACAGTTTCACCAATATTCACTATATTTGACTTGGTTAGGCAGAGGCAGTGGGTTCAAAGAGACCATGAAAAGAGTTTAACAAGAATAGAAATAAAACATCTTTCTAATTCTTTCTCAAATCTAAAATTAAACTAATCAAGAGTCTTTACTTGACCAAAGTCTAGTTAGTCTCAATAAAACAAACAAAGTAAATCAGTTTTCTAGTTCAAATAGTCTCCAAAGAAAGTTTAAGGGAAAGAAAATGAGGAACATAAATGGAAATGACTGGACATTTCACCAGAGATTCCACAACCACTGAAATTTTCTAGTATCATATAATTATCCCAGAAAAGATGCTTTCTTAAGTCTAACCTAAACTTCTTTGGTTAGTATAAATGTATTCCTTTTGGATCTTATACCAGATGTCATTGAGAATAACCTTCACCTAGTCATATGTACTACTCTTCCCTTGTTTGTGATATATGGATTTTATTCTTTATCTTTTCTATTTATAGCCACGGCTCTACTAGTGAAAATAATGTATTCCAATGCACACATCGTTATTAAAAATCTTTTTGAGAGAAGCAGAACTAACAGTTAAACTCGTGTGTAAGTAAAATATTACCTGCCCCTCTCCAGACCTTTCAACCTTCTCAGGTGGCCATTCAATCTCTCAGGATGGCCTCCAATGTTGGATTACAAAACAGGCCCTCTCCAACTACCAGATCAAGACACACCTTCCTCCTAACACCTAAACATCTTCCAAAATTTGCTGAATTCTAGCGGAGGATTTTAGCTAAAATATTGCATATATACCAAGATTCATCTGCATAGCCCTGTTGATGCTATATGTCTTTCCACTCATGTGTCTGGATGAGACAATATAAAGAAAACCTACTTTCTTCATCACAGACACAGATCTGCCCAGTATGTTGACTAGGCCATCACAGACACAGATCTGCCCAGTATGTTGACTAGGCCAATTGTCAGCCTCCTAAGATCTTAATTTCACTGTCGCTGGAGCTAAGAGGTACAGTTATGGAACAGCAGAGCTGAAAACCTCTTCTGGGTGACAGACAATCTGAGATGGGTTGCTATGGTCGAGAAGGATCTATGTGACAGAAGGAATTCCTTCTCATCTGCACAAATGAGATGTTGCCCTCAACTCATACAGAAAGTACAAATAGCATATGTCATGTGTGATTACCACTTTCTATGAAAATCCATCTACATTGTGAAGTAGGTGATGTAATGGTTATCCACTATGTTTGCAGATGGGAAAATGGAGGTTATTTCCTGCAAGAAAGAAAGAAGGAAAAGGCTAGCAAGGTGGCTCATGCTTGTAATCTCAGTGATTTGGGAGGCCAAGGCAGGAGGATAGCATGAGCCCAGAAGTTCAAGAGTAGCCTGCCAGCCTATGCAACAAATCAGGACCCCGTCTCACAAATAAAGAACAATGACAACAACTTAGGGAGATGGAGAAATTAGGGCAAAAGGAGAGAATAATACACAAACTGACACTTTTGTTGAAAGAGTAAGCTGTGGCTTCCAAGAAGATATTCTACATATTTTGATTATCTTTGAGATGAGGATTTTAGGCTTCTTGAGGTTGATGGAGCAATGCTATAATCTAAAGACAACCCTATTCTAAATGCCATCTTACAGGTAACTAGGACAAAGCCCTGTGTGGCCCCTGGCAGGTGTATCATTTGTGAGTATGCCAGTATCCTCCTCCCTACCCACTGCTGCAGAGACCAATGATTGACAAGATCTGAATAGTTTCATTTTTTTGTTGTTGTTGTCCAGGGTAGCTTTAACAAAAGTATGTTGTTCTCAAAAGACCTGTTAATGGCAGCATGCTAGGAACTCCATTTCTTTAATCTTTCTTAAATTACTAAATTTTTTGTCTTTATTTTTTTTTTAGTAATAATACTCTAAGCCATTGAAAGCAAGAATAGCTTCTGCTTATGATGGCTGAAGCCAGATGGGCTCCATAATTATTTTTTAAATACATTTTAGGTTGCGCTCCTACCTTTAATTCACTTATCACAATGTCCCTAACCAAATCTTAAGGCTATAAAACAAATACTTTGTAAACTCTTTCCAGAAAGAAGTTCAAGCAGAAATGATGTCAGGGCATGAAGAAAATTAGTTATTTAGAATGGGTAAAAAGGAAAAGAATGAAAGGGTGGTGAAGATAAATCTTGGCTTTCAGAGTAGAAAACCACAAAAGCAGCCAGAAATTGAATATTTTTAAAATGTGACAAATGGCTTTATGCTTTTCATATTAGCTATTGACTGCTGAGAGTCATTAGGCATAGTATGCAAAAGGCAATAATTGAATGTTCGAATATTCTGCAGTGCCACAATGGAATTCCTATTTCTAGCGTCCACTGTAATTATGAATCATCCTCAATATATGGGACTCATAGAAGAAATGCTGCCCTCAAATCAAGCTTGCATTGCTCAAGCTATTTTTACCCTTATTTTAACCAATGGAGGTAGACATTCCAATTTGCTGGGCACAGAAAATGTATTACTTTAGCCACTGTTTGGTATTTTGAAGTACAGGAAGTCTTCTTGAAGGGGTTCAAGGAGATGGGAAAGATGAAACACTCTAAGTTCCCCAAAGCTCACATATTCCTAGCCCTCACCAGGCTTTACAGCCATTTTTTCATTACAGCACATGTCTCTAGATCCTTCATCCTCTGCTGCAGGGTGTTCTCTCAAGCTGTCTTCCTTCCTCTGCCAGGCCATCCCTTGGACCTTAGAGCTGTCAATCTCTTTAGCAACTCCAGAACATACCCTCAACCAGACAAGTCCTTTCAAACTGCATTTAAGTTCAACCTACCCACTTCCATTATCTAAACAATTCCTACAACTCTACTTCTTTCAAAAAAAGCCACCTCCCAATGAGTAACCCAACAGAACTAGTTGTCAAGTCCTGAGTTTTAGCTCAAGAACATCAATTATATATGTGCAAGAGATTGGAGATTAAGTCACAAAGTTCTTGGGCTTTGGTTAACAATAAACTTAGACTAGACCTGGGTAAATGGGTTGCAGTTGCAAAAAAAACTCTTAGTCAGAGGTTGCATTAACAGAAGAATACTAACCTAGCAGAAACAATAGTCATTTTATATGTGGCAGCAATCACGTGTCAATTAGCACATAATACCTGGACGGTGTGTTCGTATCTGAAGTGGTGGATAAATAGAGTGTACACAAACTGGGGGATAAGAAAAATACTTAATGACTCGGAAAACACATCAAAAAACAATAAAAGCAGCTAGGGATGTTCAAGACCATTGGCCATTTTCCCACCCAGTTTGTTCTTCTTTCTGACGTCTCATTTCCTCCTGAGAGTATCATTATAACATACACTAAGTCCCATTGACTACCATGCCTTGTGATGGGCACTGGAGAAATAAGGGTTATTAGGGCCTGGTCTCTGACCCTAGCCCCTGGGGCTTCCAATCACTCATCCTCAGAATCCAAATACTGTGGATTTAAATAGTAAAAGCTGTGTCAAAAATACCTCATGGCATTCTGTTTGTGATGGGTGGCACTTAAGCACACTTTAGTTAATAGTGTTATTAGAGTGAATGTCATTGTACAGTGGAAAAAACTTGAAGTTTCCAACCAGATATAACTGGGTTAAAATTCCATTCTTTGCATTACTACCTGTGACATTTCTTTAAAGTGGTGTTGCATTACACAATTATTAGAACCACTCGAATAACACTGGTAATGGACATAGTATTAGACCCATCCAATAAGTGATGGAATGGGGATTCAAACCCACACAGTCTGACTTCAGAATCCAGGTGAAGTAGAAAAAACTCCATTGTTAGATTAAAACCAGACTGTTACAGCTTTGGTCAATGGTCTCTGCATGCTGAATTTATACACATGGAAATAAGCTGCATTATTTTTCAGCAATCTCTAAGAATATTTACCCAGCTCATTCTGTACATCTTTGCCATGTGGAAATAGGACTCTCTGCACCCTAAGAATGATGGACTGGACCTGGCAGAGATTATCATGATGAAAACATTCTCCCTTACTGAGGGTCCATTCAGGTGCTCTCATTTATTCTTTCCAATCCACTTGCTCAGTGCACATGAAAATGGCTATGCTTCTCCCCAAGGCAACTTCGCAAACAAAGACTGTTGCTCTTTCTGTCACCTGGGCTTCATGGATAATTGGAAAGCCTCCGTAGGTGCTGGCAGTTCTACAGCAGCTGTTGATTTGCCCTCACCCACAGTAGGAGGAAATGCCAAAATCTGTAAAGAAACAAATCTTCACTAAAGTCCGATCAGATGGATACAGATTGTTGCAACCAACCATGCAATGACAAACATGCTCAGAAAGCTTCCTTCAGACATGTGGGTCCAAACAATCTCTGGAAATAGAGCTAGGTCCCAGACAGGAAGGCTTAATGCGGCTAGAATGATTGCAACACAGCATCACAGGAGGAAGATAAAATGGAATTTCCAAAGGTTTTCATAAAAATGGCATTGAGCTATTGGAGAAATTACAATAGCTACCATTTGAGGACTTGTTCAATGCTAAGCGTTAAGCTAGGCATTCTACCTCATTTTTTTCATCCATCCATTTATTCATGCATTCATTTGAAAAAAAAAATGATGAAGCACCTACAGTGTGTCAGGTGCTGTAGTAGGGACTTGGAATAAAACAATGATATACATGGTTTCTAACAACACAGAAGCCATAATCTAGCGGAAGAGACAAATTTAAAACATATCTGTCAAAAGCAATTTTTCCAATTAAACTTATAATGTCCCAAAAAGAGAGTTATTTGGGGTACTACTATAATTTTCTTTGGAGAAGATAGTTGAACTAAGATGTAAAGTACAAGTAGAGGTTACCAGGAGAAAGCAAGAAGAACAGAAGGAATTGCACATGGGAAGGACATTTAAACAACCCTGAAAGGCAAGTGATATTGTGCCATTTTACAGCTAAGAACGCTTAGGCTCAGAGAGGGTGAGTAGCTCTAAGATCACACATGAGAAAATACTGAATCTCAAGATTTGAATTCAAATCATCTTTTTTCCTAAGGAGTTATCTTCCTTATAGAATATATAAAAGGAGCTCTATCCATCCATCATCAGTATATTACCTTTTTAAAACAAAGAGATACTTTACTGTGTCAGGGATTTTTTTTTTCTCCACATTCATGGATGTTAATAGAAAAAAATACCTTACTTTCAAACATGAGAGTTGTATTGCTCAGTACACATAACCAAGAGGGACTTGGTTTTATTTGTATCACTAGGAGAATTTTTCTCTGGTCCTTTTCATAATTCTCTCTGGAAAACCTTCTCACCAATAGTGGTTTAATGCTAACACAATTTAAATAAAATAAAGCAGATATTGTAGTTGGCGAATGAGTGAGTTCTTGGTATCACAGTGATTGATATACCAATGGAGAGAGTCGTGAACACCTGGAGACCTCAGGGAATCATTTTTCTATGTTTTGAGACATCTTTCTCTAGGAACTTCTCTCTGTGCCAGTTTTTTATGTGTGTGCATGGTGATAATAATAGTGATAACAAAAATCCCAAGGGTAATCATTTAGTGGGAGCCTATGCAGCAGGCATGTAAGCATTTTATTGATGTTTAAGACATACATCTTCTGCACTTTAACATATCTGAAATCCAGATGTGTCTCATAATCAATGACAATTTACAATTTTTTGTATTTTTTCTTAACTGAAAATAAAATAACCCATGCTATTTATAATCAATGATTTCTTAGAATCAAAAAAATATGCAACATAAATTTTGTTTAATCTTCACACAAACCTGTGAGAAAGTTCTAATATAATTTTTTATTTTACAATAAAAATTGTGTATGTTTATTGTATAAAACCTGTTGTTCTTAAATATGTATACCTTGTGGAATGGCTAAGTTGAGCAAATTAATTTATGTATTCTCTCACATAGTAATCATTTATTTGTGTTGGAAACACAATGTACTCCCTTAGAAATGTTCAAGAATACAATATATTTAGGCCGGACGTGGTGGCTATGCCCAAATCCCAGCACTTTGGGAGGTCGAGGTGGGTAGATCGCTTGATGTCAGGAGTTCGAGACCAGCCTGGCCAACAGGGTAAAACCTCGTCTCTATGAAAAATACAAAAATTAGCCAGGTGTGGTAGAATGTGCCTGTAATTCCAGCTACTTGGGAGGCTGAGGCATAAGAATCACTAGAACTCAGGAGGCAGAGGTTGCAGTGAACCAAGATCGTGCCACTGCACTCCAGTATGGGTGACAGAGTGAGACCTTGTCTCAAAAAAAAAAAAAAAAAAAAAGAATGCAATACATTGTTATTAACTATAGTCACTACATTGTACAATATAGCTCTTGAATTTATTCCAGTCCAGTATCTTTATTTTACACATAATGAAACAGTCTTAAAATGTAAAGTAACATATCTCAAGTTACGGGGTTATTAAATGGAGAATTAAAATTCTGACTCAGATTTTTGTTCTCTCCAGTCTTTGAGACAAAATTGTGTTCCAGAGATTTGCTTTGAAATGACTTAGATAGCCAAATGGTCATAACTGGATTAATGTTATCATTTTCTGTTGCCATGTCACTGCATGTACAGATTTATCATGTGTTTGATTTCTCATTTGTGCAGCATGGGGGATGTTTTGAATTGTATACTAAAAAGAAACTTGGAGTTAGGTTTTAAAATAAATGATGAATAAAACTCCACTTAAGTTCATATAACACAGCAATTCAGAATAGAGGCTTTGAGCCACACAGCCCAGATTTGAATTTTGTTTCTTCAACTTGCTAACTTTACAATCTTGGGCAAATCATGTACCTTTTCCGAGTCCCAGTTCATCATCTATTATATGGTACATGAAATGTATTTAAACACACATTTACAGTGTCCCTTGGAATAGGCTAGAAAACTGCAGCCAGAGAGTGAGCAGATGCACAAGCCCCTATTTCCCTTAGAATACTGCAGAGAGCATGCGTGGTATGAGCCACAGCTAAACACATCATGGAGTTAGGCACTGGGAGAAGGTCCCCTCCCCACAGGGTGCGGAGGAAATGGAGCACCTGTGCCATGGTGGCATTCTTTCCATGAGTTCTAGTCTGCCCTAGGTTACGAATCCTTGTTAGTCCAAGCTCCTGATAACAGCAACTCCTCTAGCAAGCAAATGGTCCAGTGCAGCAAGCATTTCTTGCTGCAAGCTATAACTTGTTAATAGAAGGTTCAGAAGTTGCATGAAAATTTTAAATATCAATACTGAAGTTAAGGCTTGTTTTGAGAAATTAATTAGAAAATACAAGTTCAGCAGTTCCTGAAGGATGGTATGATTTCAGTTAAAGTTAGTGATACGACTTAATGATGATAATAGTGATGATGATGATGGTGGTGGTGATTATAATGTTCATGATCAAGATTATTGGAATGACTACCGCATCTTAAATTCCATTTAAACATATTGTACATTTACTCTATGTTAGGCACTGTGCTAGAGTTAGGCATTTTAATAGACTAAAAAGATTTCACAAAAACCTTGAAAAGGCTATTGCTATCTCCTCTTTGCAGATGAAAAATGTTGGGTCTCAGAGGCGATACCGTGGTCTTCTAATTCCAAGCATTCCATTACGCTATAAACTCTTCTCAAGAGTCCTTATTAAGAAATCGACATAGGCTCATTTTTTTCTGAAGAAGATTTTATATTTCAAAATGTTATACACATTTTTAATGTTTATTTACTACCTTAAGAAAGGAAGTTATTGAAAAACATGACAATAAGTGAGTAGTCAGAGACAAAATTTTATTTTTCTTCTTTCAAAACCAAACAAATCCATAAGAATAGCTTCTATGGAAAATTCTACCAACTGCATATATTGGTGAGGATTTAGAGCAACTGAAACTCTCATAAATTGCTGGTAGGGAAACTAGCAGTTTCCTGTGAATATTTATCAATCCTCTGACCCAGTAATTCCACTTCTAGGCATTTACCCAAAAGGAGTAAAAATAAATGTCCAGAAAAAATATGTATGTGTGAATATTCATCATCATTTTATTCATAGCATTCCAAACACAAATAATTCAAATGTTCATAAATAGAAGAATGGACAAAGAAGCTAGGGTAAACTTGCATAGTGGAAATCCTAAAACTCATTTTTCTGAGTGAGAGAAGTAAAACAGTATATACTCTGGTTTCATTCCCATAAAACTCTAGAATAGGCACATCTGTTCTATGGTGATGGTATTCAAAACAGTGGTTGCCTGAGTTTAGGGGATTAACTGAGAAGGGACATGAAGAAATGTTCTGGGGTGATGGAAATGCTCGCTGTTTAAATACAGTGTGGGTTAGATGGGTATTGTCAAATCTCATTAATTGTAACAGTTAGAATCTTTACATTATACTGTATATAAATCACACCGACTGATAAAAAAGAAAACACAGCAGGAGCTGTAAGTTTTTTAGTCAGACTAGTATTTTACTTTATCTCTTTAGATTGATGATTAGTTCTATGAATAGCCATGAAAACCAATTCTAACATTATTTTTGTTGCTAAAGTTCCAGCCCCAGCTGCTTTTACCTCTATGGCAGATACTGTTAATAATTATACTCCAATATCCAATCATTCCTCTGTTTCTGTAACTCCCAAGTTTAGCTGGGCAAATGGACCACCAGCTGAAGACCACACTCCTCAGTCTTTCTTGAAGCTAGATGTGGATATATGATTAAGTTCTGTCTAATTGACAGTAAGTAATGTATACAACTTCTAGATTATATCCTTAACAGGCAAGGCGAGTGCTTTGTTCTCCCCTATTCTTTCTCTGCAACCAAGATGTACTCCTAGCAGATGTGATATTCAGCCAACTTCAAATGTGGTTTGACAGTGATGGAGCCTTAAGAAAAAGAGAGCTTGGGGTTTCACCCTGTCAAGCCACCAACACAGGCACAGACCACCTACCAAAACTTCTAAAGGAGAAAGAAATAAAATCCTCTCATTTACACTACTGTATTTGGGGAGTCTTTTTGTTATAGTCTCCTAGTCTATATCCGCATTAATACAACCACCATATGTTTCAGGCAGCTTCTGTAGGACCTTGTTTTGGGAATCCACTAACATCTGCTTGAGAAGATTACAGAAAAACCTGAAGTAGAGGTCACTGTCACATGAAATCCTCAGCACCCACAAAGGAAACTTCAGCCCCAAATGAGGCAGCAGCTCTGAGAGCTACACAGGGTAGACCATAGCCCAAGGTACCCTGGATGGCTCACAAGCATCCTCGTCAATATTACATCCCAGGTGTGGAGGAGTTGTAGAGTCGGCAGCTGGAACTTCATAGTGAGCCTCTCAGCCTGCACGTCTCCAGAGGAAGAACTATCAAACCAATTGGACCTCCCTCCTCAGTGTTATCTTTCCTGACTCCCCAGAGAGATCATTTCCCTCTCAATCTGACCTGACTTTGAAAGTTTCATTCCATCTCACCAGTTTACATTTTGTTTATTTCAGTTTTATTTGCTCCTGGTTTTGACACAGTGAGCTTATTATAGCTTTCAATGCTTTTTAATCTGCCCGTACCTTACTCTCTGGATCAATGCTGACTCTCTTGACATGAGTGTGCCAGGAGGCTTAATTAACCACTTAGATATTTCCTTACACATTGCAGTTCCCAAAGTACGTTCACTTCTTTCAGCATATTTTTATCCTCAAATATTGAGTTAAGCAGAAAATTTTTGGTATCTCTATTTACACATGAGATACCTGAAGCACAGTGAAAATAATACGTCCAAGATTGCATAAAGAAAGAGATTGGGCAAAACCATGTCTAATGATTATAAGTCTAATGCTCTGCTCACTAGGCTATGATCTAATCCTTGGTATCCTGTTTAAAAATGCAGGACAATAGACATAGGCAGAGCACTCATCTCTAAGCAAAGGGATAATAGTGAGGACAAAAGAGGGTTTTAAATTCCTGCAAATTAATCTTCCTTCCCTGTTTTGGCAAATGGCATCACCATGAATCCAGCCATCTAAGACAGAAAAATTGCCTTCACCCAGGACATTTCCCTTTAAATTTCCCCACTCAATTATTTGCCAGGTTATCTTCTTTTAACCTCTTTCCAATTTCAAATAAATATGCCTCACCCCTTTATTTTTATTAGTGATTCGACCTTTATAATATACAGCCTGATTTAATCAATACCTTTATAACTTTTATCTTCGTCTCTATTTTTTCTCTCCTCCAATCCATTCTGCACACCACTGCCCCATGATCTTTCTATAAGACACATCTGACCCTGGCAGTTTCTGCTTGAGCTACTTTAATTGCTTCCTTTAATTTTCTGAATGAAATTTACATTCTTTATCATTGCATGCAAGGCTTTTCATATTTGTATTCCCATACACTTCTGCAGATTTCTTTCTTCTCTTTCCCTGCATTCACCCTTTGTTCTGTCCATACTGAGCTACTTGAAGCTTCTCTAATGCCTCTTTCTGTTTCCTGTCTCTATGCCAAGGTTCAAAAACTCAAATATATTTTTAGGTCAAGCAGATAACATAAGCATGTATAACATCCTATATGAAAGGTAATAGGGAGCAGTGCATGGAAAGCATTTAAACTCAAATTTAAAACACTACGCTGAACTCAAACAGACTGCTTTGAAGAACTATTCCAATTGCAAGCAGACAGATTATAATCCTTGATTGTGTTCCCCCCATATACTGTTTCATCTATCAGCAATATCTCTATTCCCTTCCTCTTTGTCTCACTCATTCCAACTAATTCTTCAATACAGTAGTCCCCCCCATCTGCAAGGGATACATTCCAAGCCCCTCAGTGGATGCCCGAAGCCACATATAGTATAGAACTCTATATTCACTATGGTCTTTTCCTATACATACATATCCATGATAAAGTTTAATTTATATATTAGGCACAGTTGATTAACAACAATAATACAATAGAACAACTATAACAATACACTGTAATAAAAGTGTGAATGTGGGCTCTCTCTCTCTCCAAATATCTTACTGTACTCACCTATTTTAGACTATGATTGACCACAGGTAACTGAAACAGTGGAAATCAAAACTGCGGATAAGGGGAGCTACTGCACTCAACTTAGTCATTGCTTTCTCTGACCACAGACCTCCTCATTTTGGATAAACTCTCTCCTAAAGTGTCCCTTCTTCATTACTCTGCCACCTCTATTACTATGTGAGATCTTAAAGGCAGAGCAGTTGGTTATGTCTTATTTAACCTGAACTTCCAGTGCCTAGGATACAAGTGCGATGCTCAATAAATATTTTAGTGGATGACTATATGAGTAAATCAATTTATTCCTGAATGGGATAAATGACAATAAATGAGTGACCTGAATACATGATTCTGACCTACATATCTATAATATCTATATTGATGAGGAATGAATTTTTCCCCTCACTTTCACTTTATTCTCATCAGAGAAAGAATGTTTACTACTGCTCTGAGGTAATGCTTCTCTTTAAGGTCTTCATGTTCTACTTTTTATTTTAAGCAGCTGAATATCAGCAATCTGGGTTTAAACAGAAATGCCCTTTCCTCCTGAAAATCACAATGAAGATTTTGTTTTGCTTTGTTTTGCAGTTTAGTGACTGCCATTGGATAGTATATAATACAGAAAGGGCCACATCAGGGTTTTATTTTCAAACAAATACCACATCATAAAAAAGCAACTAAATATTAAGATCATAGTCTCTTCATCAACAGTCTAAATGTGTATAAAATAGCAAGTTAGTGGAGATAATGGGATCATAATTGACTTGGAAAATGAGGTTGGTGAAATAATTCCATGAGATGGGCTTCAGAAGGAATGAAGGAGACAAATTTTCAGTGTCAATGGTGCAGAGAAAAGAAAGTGCCTGGCAGAAAGAATTCTCATAGGACATGCTGTGCCTTAGAGAGCTCAGTAACAAATTGGGTTGGAGGCAAGAAGAGCTAACTAATCAATTATTTCTAGAAAAAAGGAATGAAGGATTCACTTTCTTCCTTGATGGGCTGGGTACTTCATAAGTAGTGGATGCCAAATAACTAGGAAGCCATAGCTTTATTTAATAGCATGGAAGCAAAAATAGAGGAGCATCCATGAAGTTAGAACTGAGCTCCCAAGGCAAATCTGTGAAGGGAATAAGGGGCATCAAGCTGCTGCCTAGTTAGAATGAGATCATTAGAGGAACGTGATTATAATCAAGCCACTTTTGTGCATGACACCAGGATCCCACATCTGCCTGAGACTGCAAGCTCTGAAGAGATGCTGATTGAAGTTGGAAAAAATGATAAGAGTAAATTGGAGCCAGATAAACAATTTTTCTTTGAATTGAGTGATGAGTGTACCTCAGAATAGAGAGCAGCCTATTGTAGAAACAGGGTCAAGAGGGACTATCAAAAGCTCCTTTGTTCTAGTCCCTTACTTTCTGGAAGAATGACACCTAATCCAACACAGGTGAAAGTTGGGCTATGCCTAACTTACAGCAAAGGAGTTCCACTCAGCCTTCTAGGCAATGGTTTATACAAATATTTACCTGATAGGCAAATAAGAGTGAATGCCATGCTTTTCCCTCCATTTACTGGGAGAAATTCTGAAGACAGGAAAAGTTGCAAATGTGTGGATTTTCTGCTACCCATCACAATCTGGGGCAGCACACAGGCATCTAGCTGGCCTGACATCAGACTCTTGGGGGCAGACCATGACCCTTGGTCCTTGGGACTTTTAGGTTGCATGACCATAGAAGCACCAACTCTTAAACTGATATAATCAAGGGTTGGAATCCAAGTCTTGTAGTTTCGGCATCATGACCTGAAAAGAACTTTGGCCTCTAGTCCTGTTTTATGACATCTGCATTTGGAGTTGGAAAAGACACTTCCCTTTGGTGTAATTAGAGAGCTGAGGTTTCATGTCATTCACAAACCTAATACCTTTTAATGGCCTTCCACTGCCAGTAAGATAAAATCCACAGTGCAGCATGGCATGCATGCCCTTTGTGGATCTGAACCCTGCCTATATGTTCAAACTGTTCCAATCCTGCTCCCTCATCTATGCCCTATACTTGGGCAAACTGTGTGCCCAAACTTTTCCATATCTCTTTCCCTTTGCATATATAATTGACTTTGCTTCCAATATTCCCACCGAAACATACCTATGGTGGTGGGGGGGGTGGGGATTCTTACTCACCCTTCAATGCCTGCTCTGATGTGTCCTTCTCTTACAACAACATAAATCCCCTCAGCAGAACCGCTTCCTCCCTTTCTGTGGCCAACATGCTCCTCATAAATTCCTTTACCATGTAACTTATGAGTTGCTGTAAGTAAAGCACTTAGAACAGTGCTTTGCAAATAGAGTACATTCAATGAATGTTATATGATATAATGTTTTATCACAGAATTTTGCAATTATCAGTCCATTACTGCATTATCTTCACTTCTAGACTATGAAAATGCCCTAAGGGAAAGGAATGTAAAGTGTTTATCTTTGTACTCCCAGCACGTTCTCACCAGCACTGTCATCAGTTAGAATATAAATAACTCTCTCTTATTTTTATTCCCAGGTAAAGAGAGATTATTGCATTATAAATTGTTTTTAAAGGAAGAAGTATTTGGGTTCAAATTCTAACTCTGTCATTTACTACCTGTAAATGTATAATTCTAAACTCCTTAGATCCTCGGTTTCCTCATCTGCAAAATAGGGGAAAACATTTGCATTTTAAGTTTTTTCTTAGACTTATGTGAGGTCATTTTTATTAAACATGTGGCACATGGCAGGACTGCTATAAATGTACGACTCTGACCTAGAGTTGAAGATGAAGGTCATTAGGATGCTGGAGGTAGAAGTGTGTTAACAGAAATAATTTATTGAAAGAGAGAATTTTTTCAAACTTTGGAGTTACAGAAAGAAATGAGTCATACAAACTTTTTCTGACTACCTTGCTCTTTTACTGTGAAATACAAAAGGATGCAATTGTGTGCACTTGGCAAAGATTCTTACGCTTAATGTGAAACTTGAGTAAATCCAAAATGCAATCTTAAGATTTTTAAATCAGATCCAGAAGTTGAGTGTTCCTCTCCTCCGGAGAGTGACTCAATGAAAAAAGTACTTGAGCTCAAAGGAAAAGAATTTAGGACATGAAACTTAAAAGAATAATACTTCCCTTTGAACCTGGTGCTGGAGGAATAAGAAAATTTCAGTTTTGGGGTAAGTCTAGTTCTCTCTCTCTCTCTCTCATATATATATATATATTCTCTCTCTCACACTCCCTTCTTCCCTCCTCTCTTTTCCTTTTTGAATAGCAACAATATCTAAAAGAATCAGCATTTTAAGCATAAAATACTAAAGACTTTAATTTACAGTAGAATCATTCAAGGTAAAAATCCTATGTTTTGTTGCCATGCATTTCTTTTGGATTGAGGACTTACGTAAGAAACTCATTCTATGAAGTGAAGACAAAAGAGTGGCCCCTAGTTATACAGAAGTCACTAATCTGGGGTTTTAATGGCCTCTGTGGTGCTTCATGGAGCAAAGCATGGGGGTGCATTTAATATCTTTTCATCTTCCTGTCAGGTTTTCCTATGTTCTTAGGCACAGCAGCCTATTTCCTCAGAATGCAGCCTCACATATTCTCCTTTTGCCTCCCAGTTGTTTGTTTGTTTGTTTGTTTGTTTGTTTCTGAAGGTTAACAGTTCAAATGTTGACATTACTCTACCAATTAGGATGTTTTATTTACTTTGCAATATTTCTATTGACACAAATTTCATCATGAAAAGAGACAGATGTTATAACTCGCACTTAAAAAGAGTCAAATGATTCTACCCAAGATTACATAATACCTACACTCAACCTAGGATCTCCAAGGGCAAGACTTGGTCCATTATAACAGCAAGTGCTGGCTGGGTGTGGACAGGACCATGGTTCCTAAGAGTCTGGTCCTAAACTCCAGGTCCACCTCACTAAGTGTTTAGGGTTACATCGCTGGTTTAATAGCATCATCACTTGTTTCATATTTTCTGCTCAACTACAAGATGCCCTTTGTAATAAAGGTTATTTCTGGAAGGATGCAAAACTCACGGACCTCTCCCCACCTATGCCACAAACACTACTATTACTACAAGTTTTCTAATTTGTGTTCTATCCTCAACACTTCTCAATTTTTCCTATGAGTTGATGAAGGAAAGTAGGGACAACAAAAGAGGAATGGGAAACCCAATTCTCTGGGTTGAAAATTGGTTACAGCTCATGTCTAGGTTATTACTTTCCACCTTTGAAAAGTTGTCAGGAGCTGGAAGTTTTGGCTACAAACTCACCTCAATCAGTGCTGCGTGCCTTTCCTCAAGAGTAAAGATGTTAAATTCAGAGCTTTTCTGCTCATTTTCTCACCCACGGCTCTAATTGAATTTGACTTATTTAGTGTCCAAAGCCACATGGAAACAATTTGTTGCATTTAAAATAAGAGCAAGTGAGACAGGAAAGAAAAAAAGGAAATAAAGACAAAAAGAGAGGAAAGAGGAAGAGTTCATCTGGTTCAAGTTGAGTCAGTCTCTACATTAGAGTCAATCATCTTTGGCCAAAGCAGAGGGGAGCTGGTACAAATATAGATATTTAGGTTGACTCTTTTACCAAGAACTAACAAAATCTATTGGAAAAAAAGACAAGGGTTGAGATAACACAAATATAGGTGCCACACAGGTAAAGGAGTAAAAGATAAGGCTTCTTGCACAGAATGCCAGGATCTGTCTGGGAATATAGGTCACAGTGAGTCAGCTTGGTGTTTAGCATCTGAGGGCTAAGAAAGAGCCCTTCCTGGACCAAGGAATCTTTGCAGGAGTGGGGACAAGAGTAGAAGAAAGGTAAACACAAGATAGCCAGACTTGTCTATTAAACTAAACCCTGTAACTGGACTGAATTCCTATACTTAGGCCATGAACCTTATAACTTAGGCCAGTTATAACCCTATAATTGGTCTGAATTCCTATACTTAGGCCACGTACCTGTACACTAACATATATTTGGTGCCCTGAGATCCTAAGTTACTACAACACACAGTCAAACTTGCTTGAAAATAGTTATTGAGAACTTAGTACTTTTCTAAAATGGGACAGAATAAAAGAAAATGAGGGCGGTGAGACGGGAGATATTTTATACATATTTGGGGAGTTGAATTTATGTTGAAAACTGAGGAGGTATTATTTGGGGAATTTTAACTTTTATTTATAACCTAGATGACCGTAGAGTTGACTAAAATAAAGCAAGACTGGTACTACCAATCCAGCCTAAAATACATTAATGAGTCAACTCATCTCAAAACCCAAGAACCCATTTATTTAAACACAGTTGACCAAAAATAACAACAATAATAAAGATCCACCACCTATTTTTCCTCTGTAATATCTCATGTTCGGTCCCCAGCCTCGGCATTCTTAATTGCCCATGTGTTTCCCTTTCAGAAACACATGATTGGCAACTCCACTTAGAACATAGCTTGCTTATTTCTAAAATAAGTAGACAAAAATTCATAGAATGGAAGAGCATAAACAAAATAGAAAAAGGATAAAGGTGAGATAATAAAGAATAATAATTAAATGAGAACTATATTAGTAATGGAATTAAAAGCACTTTATAAAATGCTATATACTTAAGAATAAAAATATTACTTCTAAAACCTCTAGATAATGTGTATTATTGAACATAATGCAGGAGTCATTAAGACAGGGACCATTGTACCAGATCTGAAAAATCTCCAAATCAGCTTTTGGGAGTGTCTGGATTTTTCCAGTTTGGCTGCCCTCATCACCATTGTATCAATGCTAGGACTTTAGCTATCATTCAAAATTGTGTGGAACTAGCTTTGAAATTTCTCCATAACACAATGTTATAATCAGACACATTCAAATTTGGTATTTCAAAAGTCATTGTCTTCTCATAGAATAAATGGAATCTGATACTGTCTTGAATATTATGACAGATGGGCTCATCATTTCATAGCAGATGGCAAGATGATTAGGCTAAACTCTGAAATCTTAAATACTAGAATATAAACATCTATCCAACAGCTAAGGACACTGAAAATATCCTTTCATAAATTCTGATTTTGGGGGCGATATTTGTTCAAAACTCATATATTTTTTGCTCCAGGAAATTTAGGTTTTCCTTAAAACAAATATATTCCATTGTGAATTGGCTTGGTGTCAGGCTGACCTAAGTTTGAATCTAGTTTTGCTGTTTTCTAATGTATGATAAGATATTTCAACTCAGTTTCCTCATCTGTAAAGGTGGGTTAATAGCACTTGCTTTATGGGATGTAGGGGAAAATGTAGTGAGATAGCACATATAAAATAACTTACAGATATTCACTCCCTACAAACACCTTTCTTTACTGACAAACAGTACAAAGATTGTGTATTTATAGCTGAAGAGAATATAGTACATGTTTTATCACAAATATTATTTTCTCTTTTCTAAGGTAAAAATTTTTAATACACAAACTCTAGGAAATAGAAAACGACATGTAATAGAATAAATATGGAAGATATAAAAGTCATCTTTAATCAACTCTAATTACAGATTTTAAAGCATTTCTGCAATGACTATTTTATCTGATCCTCAGTATCATTGAGAAAAGCAGCATTATCTCCAGCTAAATAAAATTTTAAAGCTGAAACAGAAAATAAATTAATTTGACTAATGTTGCAGAAGACAAAGTCAGATCTGAAAACCTTAGTCTTCCGGGTCTAGACCCAGCTCCAAATGAAAGAGATTCTGAAGGTTTTCTCAGTCAGAGTCTCCGCTGTCTATAAGTGCTTTTCTCCAGTTTTGTTTTGTTTGGTTTGGTTTGGTGGACATTGTTGGTTATGTTTTCAACATCCACATCCCCTTCTATCCATCAGTAGTACCCAAAGTTTTGCATTGGGGAAATCATTAATTACATATTCTTGGCCATTTTGAGTACTATTGATCCACCTCAGATACAAAGTAATGTCAGACTGGTCCTAAATAATTCATGTATTTAATCCCCCTGACTTGAAGAATAGATTTTAGAAACAGACACAGAACCCAGTCAGATTCCAAGAAAAGCAAAGTGATTTTTGCTGAGTAATCTGAGAAAGCACAGATTCCTCTTTTTGTTTGTCCTTTTGAAAACTCTCTTCCTTCAGAGGGTGTGGTATATATATGTCAGGACTAGAACTGGAGCAGCCATTTGCAGAGATTGGAAAGTCAGATCCTTGTTGGCACCATTGGCCCTGAATAAGGCTAGTACTGAATTATCTCTAAACTATCAGTTACATTCACTAATGAATTCTCTTTATTGTTCAAGCCGATTTGAATTGGATTTTCTTTTCTTGAAACAAAAAGCTATGTTAAATGCTGTGGCTAAACTTTTGGCAATGGGAAATAGATACTTTTTGAGATCAACATTTGAAACCCTGGGGAAATATGCCTCTAAAATGTCATTTTGAGTCAATTTTGAAAAGGGTTTGCTCTCAAAACTTTGCAAACAACCTTCTAACGAATGCACCTGACTATCATTCCATCAACCTATAAAGGATTTAACAAAGTTTTGAATCAGGCTATAAAAGGAAAAAACATAAAACTTATGCCTGATCTTAAGGAGCTAATAAACTGGTTAAGTGACTAGGGCTAGCATATGGAATATAGTGAAAAGCACTAGATTATATGATTATGTTAAGTGATATAGGGGAAATTTGAAGGTCTACACACAAACTAGAAAACATAGATGAAATAAATAAATTTCTGGACACATATAACCTCCAAAGACTGAAACAGAAAGAAATTGAATCACTACATGACCACTGCCAAGTTCTGAAACTGAATCAGTAATAAAAAGCCTACCATCCAAAAAAACACACATAAAAAAATTGAAAAAACAAAAATCCACAGGATCAGATAATTCACAGCTGAATTCTTCAGATGTACAAAGAAGAGCTGGTACTATTCCTACTGAAACTATTCCAAAAACGTGAAGAGAAGGGACTCCTCCCTAACTCATTTTGTGAGACCAGCATCATCTTGATATCAAAACCTGGCAGAGATACAACAAAAAAGAAAACTTGAGGCCAACATTCTTGATGAACATAGATGTAAAAATCCTCAATAAAATACTAGCAAACCAAATTCAGCAGCACATCAAAAAGCTGATCCACCATTATCAAGTAGGCTTCATCACAGGGGTGCAAGATTGGTTCAACATATGCAAATCAATAGATGTGATCACCTAAATAGAACTAAAAACAAACACCACATGATTATTTCAATAAATGCAGAAAAGACTTTCAATTAAATTCAATATCCCTTCATGTTAAAAACCCTCAATAAACTGGGCATTGGAGGAACATACATCAAAATAATAAGACCCATCTAGGACAAACCCACAGCCAATATCATACTGAATGGGCAAAATCTGAAAGCATTCCCCTTGAAAACCAGAACAAGACAAAGATGCCCACTCTCACCACTCCTATTCAACATAGTACTGGAAGTCCCAGCCAATCAGACAAGAGAAAAAAGAGGCATCCAAATAGGAAGAGTGGAAATCAAACTATCCCTGTTTGCAGGCGACATGATTCTATACCTAGAAAACCCCATAGTCTTTGCCCAAAAGCCCCTTCAGCTGATAAACAACTTCCGCAAAGTTTCAGTATACAAAATCAATGTTCAAAAATTAACAACATTCCTATACATCAACAACATCTAAGCAGAGAGGCAAATCAGAAATGCAATCCTATTCACAATTGCCACAAAAAGAATAAAATATCTAGGAATATAGATACCTAGGGAGGTGAAAGATCTCCAAAGTGAGAATTACAAAACACTGCTCAAGGAAATCAGAGATGACACAAACAAATGAAAAACATTTAAGCTCTTGGATGGGAAGAATTGATAGCAAGATTCCTCCTATTAAACTACCAATGATATTCTTTACAGAATTAGAAAAAAACTATTTTATAATTCATATGGAACCAAGTAGCCAAGGCAATCCTAAGCAAAAAGAACAAAAATGGAGGCATCATGTTACCCAACTTCAAACTATATTACAAGACTATAGTAACCCGAACAGGATGGTAGTGGTACAAAAACAGACACATAGACCAATGGAACAGAATAGAGAGCCCAGAAATAATGATGCACACCTACAACCATCTGATTTTTGACAAAGCCAACAAAAACAATCTGTTCAAGAAATGGTGCTAGAGTAGCTCCTTAGCCATAGGCAGAAGATTGAAATTGGACTCTTTCCTTACATCTTATACAAAATCAACTCAAGATGGATTACAGACTTAAATATAAAACCTAAACTGTAAAAATCTTCGAAGAAAACCTAAGAAATGCCATTCTTGTCATAGGATCTGGCAAAGATTTCATCAGGAAAATGCCAAAAGCAATTGCAACAAAACAAAAATTGACAAATTAAACCTAGTTAAAGTGATTCTGCACAGCAAAAGAAACTATCTGCAGAGCAAGCAGACAACCTACAGAATGAGAGAAAATAATTTGCAAACTATGCATCTGACAAAGGTTTAATATCCAGCATCTGTAATGAAAACACATTTACAAGAAAAAATAAATGACCCCATTAAAAAGTGGTCAAAAGACATGAACAGACAGTTTTCAAAAGAAGACATACATGTGGTCCACGAGCATATGAAAAAAATTCTCAATATAACGGATCATAAGCGAAATGCAAATCAAAACCACAATGAGATACCATCTTACATTAGTCAGAATGCCCATTATTAAAAAGTCAAAAACACACAAAAAAATAACAGATGCTGGCAAGGTTGCAGAAAAAAGGAACACTGCTATACTGTTGGTGGGAGTGCAATTTTGTTCAGCCATTGTGAAAAGCAGTTTAGCAATCTCTCAAAGAACTTAAAACAGAACTACTATTGGACCCACCAATCCCATTACTGAGTATATATGCAAAGGAATGTAAATCATTCTACCATAAAGACCCTATATGCATGTGTTCATTGCAGCACTATTCACAATAGCAAAGACATGGAATCAACCTAAATGCCCATCAACAGTAGAATGGATGTAAAAAATGTGGCACATATATGGAATGGCACACTATGGAATAATACACAGCCACTGAAAAGAGTGAGATCATGTCCTTTGCAGCAACATGGATGGAGCTAGAGACCATTATCCTAAGCAAACTAATGCAGGAACAGAAAACCAAGTATCATATGTTCTCACTTATGAATGGGAGCTAAACAATGACAACACATGGACACATAGAGGGAACACCAGACACTGGGGCCTACTTGAGGGTGGAGGGTGGGAGCGGGGAGAAAAGTTTTTAAAAATACATGTTGAGTACTATGCTTATTACCTGGATGACTAAATAATCTGTATACCAAGTCCACATAACATGCAGTTTACCTATATAACAATCCCTCACATGTACCCCTAAACCTAAAATAAAAGTAAAAAAAAAAAAAAAAAAAAAGAATTCTTAATGCAAGTGTGAGGTTGGCAGAATTAGGAAAATATTCATAGAATAGTTGAAACAAGGAGAGTTCTAATGTTGCAACCATAGATGTTATAGGTACAGGAATTCTGACAAAGTTGTCAGGTAATTTCAAAAAATAAATAAAATTAGTATTTAAGATGTATGCTACTTTCTGTATATCCTTAATATTTTAGTACTACCTGTTTCACTAGCCATGTAACACAGAGAAGGAGAGCTAAAAACCCAATGTCTTATTTTCATTCTAATATTTACTAGTTTTTGAAACTTTTTAATTTAAAATAATTATAGATTCTCAGGAAATTGCAGAGATTTTACCAAGAGATGCCCTGTATTCTTTTTCCAGTTTCCCCCAACTGTGTATAGTTCTGTGCCATTTTATCATGTGTGTAGATTTGTGTAACTATCACCTCAATCAAGATACAGAACTATTCTATCACATCACCAAGACTTCCTTCATGCTACTCCCTCCAGCCGTTCTTAAATGCTGTCAACTACTAATGTGTTCATCTCTATAATGTTGTCATTCTGAGAAGGGGTCATACAAATGAAATTCATTTTATTCTTTTTTGTGTTCTGTTTTTTCATTTATTTTTTTCCTTTCCTTGCTTTTCTATGAGTTATTTAGACATCTTTTAAAATTTTATTTTGACTTGTCTATAGTTTTTTGAGTATATCACTTCACATAGCTTTTTTAGTGGTTGCTTTTAAGTATTATATGTATATAACTTATCAGTTTATACTATTTGACATTTTACTAATTCAAGTGAAGTACAAAAAACTTACCTCTCTTTATGCCTTATTACTCTTCCATATTTATAATATTATTTTCTTAAATATTTCTTCTGTATACATTGATAATCATATCCAATGGTGTTATAATTTTTGCTTCAACTCTCAGGCAGAATTTGAAAAATTCAAGAGAAGGAAAGTTTATTGTATTTACCTATATGTTTTCACTCTTCACATTTTTTCTTCCTTTCCTAAGTTCAAAAAGTCCTTCTTTTATAATTTATTTTCTATGCAGTAAGTTTCTGTTAGCAACTCTTTTATGGCAAGACTACTTGTGACAGGTTTTCTTAATTTTCTTTCATCTGAGAATCACTCAATTTTTTCTTCATTTCTGAAAGATATTTTTGCTAAATATAAAATTCTAAGTTGACAGTTCTTTTCTTTTAGCACTAGAAAATGGTATGTCATTTACTTCTGGCCTTTACTATTTCTGCTATAGTTTGAATTATTTTTTCCTATAGGTCGTAATTTCTCTCTTGCTACTCTCAATATTTTTTTGTTTTGTTTTTAGCATTTGATTATGATGTACCTTACATGGATTTCGGAGGGTTTATCCCATGTGAAACTCACTTAACTTCTTGAATCTTTAGATTTGTGTCATTTGCCAAATTTGGTAAAATTTCAGCCATTACTTCATATACTTTTGTCAGCTCTACACTCTTTCTCCTCTCCTCTGTGACTCTGATGATTCAAACTTTAAATCTTGTGTTATATTCCCACAGTTTCCAGAAATTCTGTATTTTTAAAATTTATTGTCTCAGTTTTTCAGATTGGGTAATTTCTATTGTTCTGTATTCAAATTCTCTATTATTTTCTTCTGGTCTTTTCATTCAGCTGTTGAACTTACCTACTGACTTTTCTATATTAGTTATTCTATTTTTCAGTTCTAAAATTTCTAGTTGGATATCCTTTATATCTTCTATTTCATTACTAAAACTTTCTATTTTTTCTTTTTCTTTCAGCATCACTAAGATAAAATTGACAAATAAAAATGGTATGTATTTAAGTTGTACAACGTGATGTTTTGATACATGTATACATTGTGAAATAATTAGCCTACTCAGGCTAATCAACATATCCTTCACCTTATGTAGTGGCATGTGCGTGTGTGTGTGTGTGTGTGTGTGTGTGTGTGTGTATGTGTGTGTGTGGTGAGAACATTAAAAATCTACTCTTTCAGAAACTGTAAAGTATCTACTCTTTTATTTGTTTCAAATGTATGCATAATCATTCACTGAGGATTTTTTTGTGATGCTATTTTAAAATCCTTACCAGATAATTATAATATCTGGGATCAAGGAAGACTCCATATGGTCTTTTATGACCCAGCATCTGAAATCACATAGTATCATTTCCACTTTACTCTATGGCTGGGCTCTGTTGGTTAAACAGTCTTAAGCCCATTCAGATTCAAGGTAAGGGGGCAAAGAGCATATATCCCAATGGGGAGTATGTCAAAGAATATGCAGATATGTTATATAACCACCACACATTATTATATTTAATCTTCACAACAACGCTGTGAGATGGACTAAAGAAGTTTTACAGATATGGAAAGTCATACACAAAGACAATAAGGAACTTGCCTGAGATCACTTAGCTAGTAGATGGCAGATCTAGGATTTGAATCCATTTTCTGAGTCCAAAGCCCATGCACTTACTCATTAAATGCTAAGATAATGATGTGCTGCTTTGCAATTAAAAGGGCTTTTTCATCTGTTCATGTGTTTCACACAGAAATACTCTGAAAAATAAAGTGAAGTTAGTATCATTTCCCGAGCTGGAACTCAAATACAGGTGTTCTGGTTTTCATTAAGACTTGTTGCTCAGCATTATCCTGTTGCACCTAATGCGAAGCTCTAATGATAGCAGTGCCCAGCTCCGGTTAAATAGGCACAATTTCATAAAACTGTATATTGTGTATAAGCCAAGTCCATACTATTTTTATAATGTAATGCTGCCAAGAAGGGGATATGACCCAATAATTAGACAGTGATTTGACATGTGACACAAGCAAGCAAACTCGCAGGAAAATGAATCTGTTAAGTGTGCAGAGTTACAGCAAGGTCCAGAGACAAGGGAAGAGGAGTGGGCAGAATTGCCTAACCAAACTACTGGGTGTACAATGAAGAGAGGTTCTGTGTGTGTGCGTTTGGTTGTTATTTTTCCAAAAATTGTTTAGGAAGTCAGGGGAGCAGAGAAATAGTCTTAAACAGAGAGAATAAAAGTATAAGCTTAGATGGCGATCCTTCCAATACCCCTATCATGGCTGCCTCCTTGACACTTAATTTCCTTACTATCATCCTTGCATTCTATCAAGAAAATCCAAAGGACAAGAAAATGTACGTAAAAGGGGTTTACAGAAACCTCAGAGATCTTTCAAAAATAGTAATATCTATCCGATGTGTCAGGCCCCTTCCCAGGAAGTCTTGTATAGCCCCACATTGCCCAGTGCAACATGGCTCAAACTCTAATCCTTCTATACAACTCCTTTAACAAAATCTATTCTCAGGGTACCTACACTGCGCCATCTCTTTCCTATTTGTGCTTAATTACATCTCATTCCCAGCTCTCAGATCATTCACTATTTCCTTAGCACACCAGCCACATTTATAACTCATGGCTCTCTTTACTCATGCTGTACACTGTGACTACATCTATTTTGTCTTTTTTTTTTTTCTCCTTCATAGGTATTTTCAACTATCCTATCCATTTTGGTACTTATTGACTATCCTTTTCTCCTCCTCTGAGAATTTTCCCCAACTCTTTAGGTAGATCTTAATTCATTATTCTCCCATTGGAGCTGGTTCATTATTCTGTTTTAGTAGTATACAACCTATTCCCCAAATATTTGTAAAAACAAATATTTGGCAGACACGGGATAAAGGACGGAATTATAAAGTTAAAAGAAAGCCTCTGCCCATGAGTAGCACACCTTCCATTTGGAAGATGAAAAATAGCAAGAAAGTTTCAATATTATATGGCTAAATGCTCACAAAGCAGTATGCTTGGTGTGCTATGGTAACACAAAAGATGAGTGTCTAGTAAAACCTGAGATGTATTCTAGAGATAACAACACCTTTGCAGAGTTTTGAAGGACGAGTATCATAATTACTTGTTTATGTGATTTTATTCCCCCCACTTAAGCTTAATTCTTTTTTGGAGTCCTATTTTTTATCTTTGTAAATTTCAATGGTGCCCAGCCAAGTCTAATAAAGCATCAATACATGTTTATGTGTTGAATGAATGACTGAACTAATAAATAAATTTCTTATTAGGCACATTGCCTAATGGTTGCTGATAGGTCAAATGGATCAGTGTTTATTTTTTCTGACCAGTTAACTTCACTGGCAAGCAAAGATAAAATAAATAAAGAAAATAAAAAAGAAGTTATCCAAATTAAAACCATGCTGTACAGCCTAATCTCCCATATATTCACCTTAGAGGGATTATCTATAGATCAACTATACTGTAATGTGTAAGAAGCCTTGGGATAAAGGGAATTTGACATCACACACATAGAATGTTTAAGGCAGCATAATTCTGTAAAAGGACATGACTGGAGAAAGACTTCAAGTTAAAATTCTGCCCTGATATTTGTTTGTACAGGCCTGCACTCTACTCATCAGGTCACTAGGCTGCTTCCACCCAGAGTTAGTAACTTGCACAAATGTGCCTTCAGGAGAGCTTAGTCCCGTCTTTTATTATATCATCTAGGCGCAAATGGTGGACTGTGGTAAAGTAAGATGGCAAATGTCTTGACTGATTTGAGGCAGATTCTATGAGCAAGTTTCTTCTACTATTCAAACAAAAAGCCAACAGTTTTTGGACAGAGGCTATTCTCATAGTATTTTGATATCATTACATTTCCTCATCTATTAATACATTATATATCTTTTATTAGTTTGAGACAAGATTTCAGTTCTTAGTGTATGTTAAATAAGTACAATAGATAACAATTATAGAGTTATGAGAGAAAGAGAAAAAATGTTAAATGTTTGGTCAATCCCAGGAGATCTGCAAACCTGTAAAGGGAGATATGACCAAGCAAATATCAGAAGAGCAGGAAATGCCAGAATTTATTTTAGTGCCCAAGGAAAGAAACTGGAGATAATTTATGCATTTACGGTTTGGGCCTTTCTTACACAACTATTTAGTTTTTGGTCTTAGTCCTTATCACTTATTCCAATGAATCAGCAAAGACCAGTTTTCACTAAAATCCACTGGGACAGGAATGAGGGTGGAACAAGTCTTCACCTTGGACATTTAAACAAGAAAACATGAAATGTCTCTCATGTTTTAGACTCCTTCACAAGTAAAATTGTTTTTAATCTTCAAAACCCCTTTGCAGGTATTTTATCTCCATTTACAAACAGTAAGCTAAATCTCAAGAAGGTTCTCATAGCTGGTAAGAGGCCAAGTCACAGTCAGAACCTGAACTTCCTGTAGTCAAATTCCATGTTCTTTCCACTTTATCATAGCTCCTTCCTCCGAAAAGCTCTGACCTGGGTGTATCTTCAAGGTTTACTTCAGCTGAGCCAGGATCATAAGAGGATTTAAAAAGCCCTCAAGGCTACAAAACCTTTCCTGAGCCCAAGGATTTATTCAGATGAGGAAAAAGGAATGAGGCAACTGACTAGTATTGTTCATTAGCATAATTCCCATTCCCTTAACTTATTACATTAGCCAACATGAAACAACCACCAAATCCTGCCAAATCCAGTGCAGCTCATTTTCCCTCTACACGGGCAAGCTTCCTCCCCTATGATTCCATTTCTTTGATGCCTTGCACCTGGAGAAGAATGAAAAGTCACCTCTCAGCAGAGGACAAAGAGGCAGCTTGATTGGCTAGTGGGGGAAGGAAGGAAATTTCACGAAGCCCTTCGAAAAGGAACTATCTCCTTCCTCTGATTCCGTTATTTTATCAGTCACATGAAGCCAAACACATAATGTGATTCCCTTTACATAACTGTGTGGGCTCCATTCCCAACCCTTTCAACATCAACATACAGTACTCATCACACTTATCTGTCCAAACACCTTGCATGTGCCTGGAGCTTGTGGCTTCTCTGAAATAACTAATTTTCATTTCTATCAATTAAGCTTGAACAAATGTCATTTTAAAGCAAAATTAAATTTTGAATGTGCCTGACTTCTTCCAAGGCTTTATGAAGTTCTAGGGAAAGAGAATATACCCACAGAGAAAGAGAAGCTTTATTCATTTGTCACTAAATGATTTATATGTTCATAGAAGGAATTCAATTTTTGGCATCACACTGACCTGATTTCTAATCCTAGCTCTTCCACTTAATAGTTGTTGGTCAAGGTATTTTATATCACTATGTAAAATAGATATATTATTAATAATACATTAATAATACCCACTGCATTGTGGAAATCAATTGGGAAAATGCACATAAGCGTTTAGCATGGCACTTCTCATAAAGTAAGTAACCAGCAACTGCTCACTATTATATGTGTTGATGGGTGTTGGTCTGGCACTAAACTGGGCTTTTAAGAGCCAAAGTTGAATAAGACTCCATCTTTTAATTCAGGGTTAATCAATAATTGCAAAACAGGATAGATGTAAAATTATAATACAGGAAGTACTGAGCTAGAGATACAGAGGTGATCCAAGGAAAAAAGCACTCAATTTAGTCTGGGGGTGCCCTCTGTTGAGCTCCTCCAGTATCTTGTTCTTATCCAGCTGCAGCACATTTCCTCTCTAATAAAAGAGCTTATCTGTAGATTCTGGGAAACTGAGCTCCCTGAGGACAGGAGTTTGTCTTTTCATATTCTGTCTTTTTCTGATGCTCATGGTCTGGCTTATAGTCTACATAATAAGTTCTCAATAAATATTGTACATAAGAATAAGTGGGGGATGTGATATCGTGATGTGAAAACCTGTTCTTGGTAAAGCGAAGAGACCATTCAGCTTTGAATTGTGTTTATGCAGAAATTAATATGAAGAACCGCGTTATGGTAGGTCTGGTTGGTAGAATGAGAAATTTAGCCTTTATTATGAACAGTCATTGAAAACTTTGGAGGACATAAGAATAAACAAAATAAGTTTTTTAATTTTAGTTTGAATATACTGCTCAAGATATAATGGAAAGACATGGAAAAAATAGACTAGTTGAGACACTTAGGCCAGAGATGAGGTGATAAGAGTTTGAGCAAACACAAGAACAGACAGGAAAATTAAGGGACAGTTTTGAAATACCTCCCTAGAGGGAGATGTGATGGGACTTAGTGATTAACCCACTGAACCTGGCAGAGAGGAAGCAGGAGAGGCCAAGTGTGAGTCTGATCATTACAGTATCCATGGCAAACACATTGGGTTTTGAGCACCTCTCTCTCGGGAAGAAGATTTCTAAACTAAAATGTTCATTTTAGCATTTTTCCACCTGCTTTTGTCCTTCTTTCAGGTAATAAATGGAATTAGAAACCCTGTTGAAATCAATAACAAGGAACTTGTTTTTGACAGAAAACAGGAAAGCAACAAGGGGCAGGATGCTGAGAAACAGGTCACTGTCTGTCATTCCTGGAGGCAACCAACCTTCCATCTTCCTTCCCATCCTTCCACTCACTTTTCCATCCATTCATCTAACCAGCATGAATTTCTTGCATACCTACCTAAGACCAAATACTGTTCTGCTTTCTAAATATTCCATAATGACAGGCAGTTTGCTGCTCCCTATGAGTCACATGACTGCAAGAGCAACTGGAAGTACAGAATGATCTTAAATTTTTTTTTATTACATTGATTGGTTCTGTTTCTTCATGGGGACAGCAGTAAATTGCTCTTTTAAATTCAACTTTGAGACACTATAATTTCAGTTCTAAATGCAGAAATTGAACTGCTTTCAAGGATAGGAAAATGATGGCAGTACCCTGGTGCTAAAATACAATGACAAGCTAAAATACAAGGAACCATTACATTGCCCTCTGGGAACTATATATCCATGCTGAGAAAGGCAAGCATGCCTTGTGAGCACTATACCTAAACACACTCCCTGAGAGTGCTCTTTCTTTCCATGGAGCAGAGATGTTAATGCATCCCCTTTCTAACCGGTAGGGTTTGTAGAAGAATCACAAAAGATAGTGTCTGTGAATGTGCCTTTTGAAATACACAAATAGAAGAAAGCAATTTTTTTTTTTATCATTGGAGGTTGTCTTTTAAAATTATTTGTTAAGAGTATTCCCTGAGTTTTTCTTATTCTACTACTAAGTTCCACTGGAAAAGACAAACATTGTTAAACCAGGGAATAGTTAAATTGACAGGTTAACTTTGGTATTTGCTAAGTGACTCTAAGCTAAATGTTTAACCTTTCAGTTTTCTCATCCTTGAAACAGAGATGATTATAATACATGTCTATAAAATATGGCTGTGGCAGGGCACAGTGGCTCACACCTGTAATCCCAACACTTTGGGAGTCCAATGCTGGTGGATCACTGGAGCCCAGGAGTTCTAGAGTAGCCTGGCCAACATGGTGAAACCCCATCTCTACTAAAAATACAAAAATTAGCCAGGCGCGTTGGCGTGTGCTTGTAATCCCAGCTACTCCGGAGGCTGAGGCAGGAGAATCACTTGAACCCGGGAGGCAGAAGTTGCAGTGAGCCGAGATGGCGCCATTGCACTCCAGCCTGAGCAACAAAACGGGACTCTGTCCCCTGCCCCAGAAAAAAAGTATGTATATATGTATGTATATGTATATGTATATGTATATATGGTTGTAAGTCTTAAGCTTCCTGACCACTTTCCAAATCTATCAGTCTGAAAAATACTGTGTTTCAGGTTTCCACACCAAGCTTCACTTCGGCTTTGTATTTCCCGGGAGCTCCACCCCTAAGATTCTAACCGTGCTTCTTCCTTTCACCTCTCAGTAGACTTCTATCAGACCCTTATGATATACTCATGTTTTTATCTCCCCCTGTAGCTTAGGGGCAGATATTGCAATATTGTCTCATTTGATTGTAACCCTAGCAACAAGGATAGTACCTACGTAAAGCAGGCGTTTAATAAATGTTTGCATAAGTAAATGGATGCATAAGTAAATGTTTGCATAAGTAAATGGACACATGGCAGTGCTTTGTACACTGTAGGAGAGTTAGCCTTGATAATTAGGAATCTAATTTGTTAATGTTGCAGTGTGTAAGTGAATTTATGGCAAAAAAAAATGAGTATAATAGTTTTAATTGTGAAAGAAATAACTTTTATAATATCTGCAACTCAGTGTTTCTCAGCCCATGGTGATTTTGCTCCCCGGGGGACAACCGTCGGTTGCCACAACCAGACGAGGGTGCTACTGCCATCTAGTGGGTATAGGCCAGACCTGCTGCTGGTCAACATCCTTCAATGCACAGGACAGCCACCCACAATAAAGAATTAGTTGGCCGGAAAAGCCAAAGTTGGGAAACCTTACCCTAACTAATTATCTTGCCTCAATTAGAGAATGTGCTGTCCTTCGGGCTGTGCTGGCGATTTGACATTCTCTAAGCCCTTTTGGGATTCATCACCCTTGAACTTCCAGAAAGAACTGTGTTTCACAGCCACTTTTACAAAAGGAGCCGTGATTTGCTCCTGATAGTACTGACTAGACAATAGCACACAGGGCTGTAAGTCAGTAGTACCTGCAATACTTTTCCATCTCGCAGCAGATACCAGCCTGGTTGGGCTTTGATTAGTGCAACAAACTCCTCTTTCGAGAAATCTGGAGAAGTTAGACTTTCCTCCCCCTAGGCTAAAGAAAGTTGACTATCACAGAACTATTTCTTCAAGAACCCTGGCAAAATAACCATGGGAAGTATCCCAGTTTCCAAGAAAAAAAGATACGTATATATACCTGGTACTAGATACTTTGATAGTTTCTCTATTTTTAACTTTCTTCAAGGTGACTTTTGTTTTCCTTTTAAAGATAAAAACCCTACTATGGCCCTCTCACCAATGACTTGTCGCACCCAATGCCACATCCCTCCTCACTCCCCATTTTTGCATTACAGCTGCAAAGGCCCTGTCTTGATTCCTTCAACATCCTGCGTTCTGACAACTGCTCTGTCAGGAACATCCACAGGTTGCCTGGTTAATTCCTATGAATCCCTCAGAACTCACTTCGAATGTCAAATCTTCCTAGAGAAGATCTGCTCTAACCTTACGTGAGGCTGGATCCCAAGTTAGACCCTCAACTTGTGCACCAGCCATTCTCCCTAATATTTACCACAGCTGTCATTAAATCAATTCTCTCATGTAAGCTCTGTAGAGCAGGAATCATTTCTATCTTCACAAGCAAGCCTAGCATGTAGTTGAGACAGAATAAAAATGTGTTTAATTAGTAAAAATAACTTTTTAGAAAGAGTATCCCCATTTCAAGTTTAAATGATATTTGGCAAGTGTTCTCTGATTCAGAATCCAAATATCTTGCAAAAATAACACACAAAGGCACTGTAAGTGAAGAAAACTGAGACTGAGTTGAGAACTTTGACTGTAACTTGTTTCCTCCTACCTCTAGTTAGATATACAAAGAAAGAAAATTATTTTTACAATTAGCAATAACTATTAACTTTTAATAATATCGAGAAATGTGTGGGAAGCTTTATGAAAACACTAAAAAAAATCCATTGGGAGATATAAGTGAGGATTTTGCAAAGAAAAAATTAAATTTTTAAAAACTATTTCAAAACTGTCACTCTCCCTAAATCAATTAATAGATAAGAATAATCCTATTCAAAAATCTCAATAATATTTTTAGTATATTAAAATAGTTCAAGTAACCACCTGAACTATTTCACATTTAAAAATAGCTAAGAGAATCTTAAAAATGATGAGATCAGAATTCACCTGCTAAATATTAAAACTTGTACTAATTTTTTCCAATATGCCACTAGAATAGAAATCAAAAGGCAAAACAACAGAACAGATAATTCAGAAACAGATCCAAGGGTATGTAAAATCTTGTAAATGATAAAGGAATTAAACAAACAAATGATAAGTGGAAGTTGAATTGACAAAAAAAATGTACATTTTGGGGAAAAATTAAGTTAACTCACTTCTTACCACAGACCAACATTAATCCTGGTTCATTAAAGAAATAAACTAAATAAATAAGTAGATTATGAAGAAAATAAGACAAGAGATTAACAGACACTTCATAGTTTTTTTTAGAGATTTGGACTTTCTGAACATAAAAGCTATGGGAGAAATCACAATGGAATAGATCGGTATATTTGCTACATGATGCTGGCTACTCTAACTTATTGAGCGTTTGGTGTGTTGTGCCAGGCATCATTGGTGGTGTGCCAGGCATCATTCTGTATGTTTTCTGTATGTCTTAATTTGATGAAATCTCACCATCTCCCACAAGCTATTAAGATGCCCATCTTATAGAGAAGAAAATTAAGGCAGGAAAAGATTAAAGTAATTTGATGAAAATCACACATCACAGAGATGTCAGAACCAAGAGTCAAATGCATCACAGAGAGGCCAGAGTCTCTGTTCTTCACTACTGTGCTCTTTAGTCTGCTATAAAAACACACAAAACATCCGTACATCAAAAATAAATGGAATAAAAGCCATAAAAAAGCAAATAACAAATTGAGAAAAACATTTTTAACAAATATGACCACAAATATATTTCCTTTATATTAGTTCCTCCTCTTGTGTGACTCCACCTTCTTACTTCATTTGTCATTGTATAAAGAATACTTCTGTGCATGTGTATGTGCATTTGTGTAATTAGCTTTATAAATCAATAAAAAGACAATACTCAAATGGAAACTAAATGGGCAATAACATGATCAGAAACTTCATTAAAAAATAAATGGTCTCTAAACAAATACGTATATAATCTTACTAGTAACCAAATAATATCTAAATAAATCATCATGTTATTTCCCACCAAATCAGAAAATATTCATTTGTGTATTAGTACAAGTTTTCTGGAAGCAATTAGCCTACATATATCAAGAATATTTTAAAAGTTGGAAACAAAAGACTTTTTCAGATCTATCAATTCTGCTATTAGCTGCCTCTTCTATGGAAATTTTCTGAGAGTTGTATAAGAATAAATTCATAGAAGTAACATTAATAGAAGTAACATCAAGAGAAGCAAATTTCTCAGAATAAACTGAACGTACAATTAGGGATAGGTAAGTCAGTCCTGCAACACTCATAGCATAAGTTTCTCAAAAACCATATTTTCATGTAATATTTAATAACGTGGGAAAATGTCCCTGATAGAAAATCAGTTGAAATATAATAATAGTCATCCTATAGAGGTGAGATAGATATTTTAAGGAGATCTTATCACAGACAAAATAAGCTTTCAGTTTCTGCCACTCCCAGTCTATACCTAAAACCCTCAAAACAAGATCACTTTGAGTGGCTGACACAGTGTGGGTCGGCTTCCCTTTGTGCCTTTCATTCTCAGCTAATTGATTTGAATCCCACGTTAAGTTTTGGAGAAGTCAGAGGAACCAGATAGAAAATGGAAAGGTGAAGCTCTCTGTCCCACCCTAGACCAAGTCTCTCCAATCCTTTCTCTCCATTCTCATTGTTACTGAGAATGCCTCTTGCATTGTGACAACAAACCCTTAATTATTGTCCTCCTCCTCCTCACTCTGTTTTACATAGACATTTTTTGAAGACTTTCTCTTGTAGTCCTGGATCTCCTTGAAAACAGCTTCCTGAGCATTGCCCTAAATGGAAAGTAAAAGTAAAAGAATGCTTAAAATTTTTACCAGGACCTTGTTGCTAAGCAACCATTTCCTTTGTCTCTAAGTATATGAAATATGACATTGTTTGGAATGTGCTTAGTACAAAAGATCAAGGTTGGGGAGCGGGGAGCAGGGAGGAGGTAAGGGAGGAGGTGGTAGTAAAGAAACCTTTAGATTGAAAAATGTAAAGATATAATATGAAAGGAGAAAAAAACAACAAAAGAACCCACCACGGAAGTTTCAACCCACCACCACCACATGGTGCCAAAAACTTCAAAATGGAACATTTCTTATATTGGCACATATTTTTGTGAGAACAAACATATGGTTGTGAGCATATTCTTACCTTCATTGTGATCTGCATATTTCCTCTCTGCAGGAAAATTTAAATGCATTGTTGACATCTTTTTATAGTCACATAATAAGAAAGCAGACAAAGAATTGTTATGATTGGACTTATTCATGAGATACCACAGACTCTAATTTGTCAAGTTTTTCATATTTACACTACTGGTGAATCTCTAGTTGTATACCTGCCTCTGTGGTCTCATTGTTGGTAACTAGGATAGCTTATAAATAAAGACAAATGATACTGTCTACTGGCCACGACAAGCTCACAACTCACTTTCTACTCCATTCTCAAGTGTAAGTATCATTTTTACTTGGTTGAGGGCAAGAACCCTAATTGGGCAGCTTTTACTAAGAATGAAAAAAATTTTAGCAGAATATAAATAAGTCTAGACAGACGGAGACTTTTTGTTCCTCTTGCCAACTGGGGAGCTCTGGTGAAAACTTTTTGTCATCATTAAGATCACACACAATCCAAAACTTTGGTATAGTTAGGGAGACTGGGATGGAGAAGACCACTTAACTTGCCATGTTTGTCAGACCTGCCTGTCTCTAGTCTAGAAAAAGTCTACACTTAGCCTAGCTTACTCATTTAGGGATCAAGAATCTGGTCAGCATTAAAGTTTTGCCTTCTCAGTCAACAGGGCATTTTTCTGTGTATGTGTTTCCCTTCAGGACCACGTAGAGAAAGATGGATGGTTGAGGTTAGGATTTGGAGTTCTCCGGCTAACTGCATATTAACTTTGTTATCATTGCCAATATTATCACCTGATAGAGAAATAGACTTGATGGATTTGGGCTTTAGCCTTGACTTCACCATAAATAAACAGTGTCATCTTGAATGCTAACTTACTGTCCCATTGGTGTCTCTTTTTGTTTTATGAAGGTAATCATATCTACAGAAATAGGTATAAATTGAGAGTGTCAGTAATAATTATAAGATAACCATGTGTTTAATACTGAGATTAAGTAATAAAAATTTCCAAGCACCTCAGAAGTCTTCATATGCTCCTATACGCCCTTTCCCCACAGCCTCTTTCTGTCTCTTCTTCCTTAAAGATGTAACCATTATTCTTACTTTTAATTATCCCTCAACTGTTTTGATAATTTTTACTGTAATATAATTTCAAATTTACACAAAAATTGCAAGAAAAGTACAAGAAAATCTTATGTAACTTTTACCCAGATTTACCATGTATGTACATTTTGATCATTTGCTTTATTATGAATGTGTGTGCGTGTGTGTGTGTGTGTGTGTGTGTGTAGTCCTTACTTTCTAGAAAAATAAAATGTCCCAAAATCAGCTCATAGTTCCTCTGCCTCAGCTCTGGGGTCATCCGTTTCTCCAAGGAGATTTAGTTCTTTATACCAGAGAATGACATTTAGAAATCAAAATCTGGGCTCAAAATGTGCTCATTGCTACTGGTGTGTCACAGCTTTTAGACCCTCTCAATGATTAATATCTAAAAAATATATGTATATTTAAAACACAACCACACAAATGTATGGAGAGAGAGAGAGACAGAGACATAGACAGATGATCAATATGATTTATATTCTTTCCTTAGATAACATTTACATTCAGTGAAACATAAAATTATTAGATATAAAACTTAATGAGTTTTGGTAAATGCATATATCTGCCCATTCCTTGATCAATCAGTAATTCTGTTCCTCTAGAGTGTCCTGAATTTTTTTCAATTCTAGACTACTTTGGCTTATTCTAGAATTTTATATAATCGGAAGATAATTTTCTATTGAGTCTTCCAACTCATGAACATAGTATATCTTGCATTTATTCAGGTCTTCTTAATTTCTTTTAGCAATCTTCAGTAGTTTTAACAGTACGGGTATTGAGCATATTTTATTGAATTTATACCTAAGTGTTCTATGCTTATCTTTTGAAGATACTGTAAATATTTTTGTTATTTTTGAAATTTTCTGCTAATATACAAAACTACAATTAATTTTGTATATTGACTTTGTATCTTGCAACCTTGATACACTCACCTTTTAGTTCTATTTATTTCTTTGTAGTTTCCTTAGCATTTTCTACAGAAAATAATGTTTCCTGCAATAAGAGAGAGCTGCACATTTGTTCCCAAACTTAATGACATTTATTAACCTTTCATGCCTCACTGGATTGTCACAGCCTCCAGTAGAGTATTGAATTAATGTGTGAGATCAGACAGCCTTGAATGTAACCATTAAATATTACATTGGTTGTAGGTTTTTCCATAAGTAAATTTTGTCAGATTAAGGTAGTTCCCTTCTAGTCCTGGTTTGCTGAGAGTTTTTATGATGAATAAGTGTGGAGACTTGTGATGGTTTTTTTCTGAAAGTGACGATAGAGAAAGAAAAGAAAAGGGAGGAAAAAAGAAAAGGTAAACTCATTCAGCTTGCAGCCTTCCTTAGCAACTCCATCTGTCAATAATTACTGTGTTATTTGAACTCAGATTTCATTAAATGTGAGTGCTTAATTGTTCTCTATTATATGTACATGTTGGTTTTGTCTTTACTGCCAAAGTAAAACAGAACAAAATTTTGAAGGTGGGAATAGGAAGCTTTATTTCTCTGTGTCCCTTATTTCCCCTGGCACTGGGCTACTCTCATAGTGACTGCTTCATCAATTTCAGCACTGATTTTTATTAGTAAGAAGAAAATGCCAAAATTGTTTATTATTTCAGAGTTCCACACCCACGATCTCATTTTATTCTCAAAACAACTCAGTAAAAACTTGTTTTGAGATAAGGCATGTGGGGGTCAGAGAGGTATATGACTTGTCAGTGAACACAGAACTCATTTCGGACAGAGCAAGGAACAGAATTCAGATCCTCTGACACCGCATTCAGATCTATCTCAATGCACCACCCTGCCTGATTTCCATGGTTCCTCCCAATATCATTACTGAGGTCAGCTCTTGTCCCACTAAAGATTATATTGTACTAAGTCTCAAAACTGGGTTAGATTGGGATACACAGACACTAAGCTGTAAATGATTTAGTGTCTGTGTATCATGGACCTTGTCCATAAACACAATTATGCTGAAAACTCCTATTAGCCAAGCAGGGTCTTGTCAGACATTCTGCAACATATTAGGTGCTAATTATATATTTGTGGTTGCATGTTATGCCAAATTCCTGAATCCAATTTGCATGAGGATTCCCTCTGAGATGAATACTGTCTTTCTGGGGAAGGTCCCCCAGAGGTTCACAATGGGCTGCACTTAAGACCAGCATATTTGTTTTCTAATTCCACTTCTGGAAATATTCCATCTCTGTGGGTCACACGGGAGACTCATCTGTACCATGTACACATTAAGTAGATGTCAATTTTGATGGGCAATCCTCCCAGAAACTGCCAAAGGGAGACAGAGTTCAATGGAGGAGGGCACTTGACTCCATTTACCATTAAACTGAAGCACATTCTCTGCTTAATTTCCCAGTAGTATCTCCTGCCACTTTCTCCCTTCCAGTGTGTGCTCTGGCAACTTGGAAGTGTTTGTCACTCATTACACAGAATACTTAACTGCTTTTTGCCTTCATATGTTCATGCTGTTCCCTCTACTGATAATGTCAATAATGTCCCTTTCCTCCCAAACCTCCTCTTTCATACACCTCAATAACTGCTCTTCACCTAACATTCAGTCATTTCACAGGTATGTATTAAGTACTTACTACCTGTATGCCAGGCACCATGCTAGGTGCAGAAGATACAGAGGTGAGTACAAAAATGTCCCTGCCCTAAAGGAGCTCACAATGTATTGTGAGGCTGACTGGCAGGGCTTCATGAGACACACAAAAGCATCACCTATCCTAGCTTTGCAGAGCCATTGAAGGGATCCTGGTGGAGGCTGCATAAGCTGAGATTTGGAAAGTTTAGATCTTAGGAACTAGCCAGTCCACAGAGAAGCAATGTGAGAGTCAAGGCTAAAGAGACTGGATTTCCAGCTTCAAGACAGGGCTCAGCTGTCCTCCCTTTTAGAAGGCTTTCCTGACCCTTCCCCAGGCTATCAGTTTCCCTCAGAACTTTCACCATTTTTTGTTCAGAACTCATAATGGCACTTACCACCCTCTGCCATAATCATTGATAGGCTTTTCTTCCTCAAGAAACTAGGAGCTCTTCGAGAGTAAGACCTGAGCTTTATCTAGCATATACCACCAGTACCTAGTGCCGACCCTGGTACCACAGGATGTTTAATAACTGTTTGAGGAAACAAACACTTGTGGGGACCCTCTGGAGAAGAAGTACCAGTTTCATAGATAATCCTACTGCTCTAGGCTATAATCCCTTTGTGCAAAATCAGTGAGCCAGGACATATGATTGTGTCCAGGCCCTCAGAGGCAGGGTTCCTGGGGTGGCAAGGGTAGGATGCTCAGGCTTGCTTTCCACAGGGCCACCATCAGTGACTTTGAGAACCAGACAGACCACTATTCTTGCCAGTTTGAGATGTTGAGGCTCAGAAAACAAAATCCCAAAATGAAAATCTCAGATGCAAAAGTTTATCTCTGACCTTCTTCTGGCCTTCTGTCTGTCAGTCCCATTCTACCCCAAAGCAGCTATAGAAACTAGAATCCCTCATCCCTAAGGCAGGTCATAGAAACTGGAACTCCTTTTTCCCAAAGCTAGTCGTAAAACCTAAAAATATTGCTCTAAGTTTTCCTCTACCTTTCTTCGTAAAAACTGGCCATAAGGAAATTATCTGACCTACCTTGTTTGATTGCAGGTCATAAAACCCCCATTCTAGAGAGGGTCCTGCCCCATACCCAGAAAGAAGGAACACATGCTCAGAGATGCCAAGAGGAATCCAGACAGACAGGCCTTGCTGAGTTTCCCCACTCTGTCTATTAACATTAGATCACACCCTCTTTTCCAACCATGCTTCTACATGGTTGTCCATGCTTTCTTGAACCTAAGCATAAAAATTCACAATTCCCCCTGTATCTTTTGGTCTTTATTCTGAAGGTTCCCATGCATACACATTAAATAGATTTGTATGCTTTTTCTCCTGCATCATGTCAGTATTTTTTCAGGAAACCTTTAGGACCTTGGCTCCCACAGAGGGAAAGGTACTCAAGAGATTTAGACTCTCAGAACTGTGTCTCTTCTACCTAAAATGCAATTCCTGCTTTTACACCATCAAACAGTTTTAATTCCATTTTAAGAGATGTAATGAATATCTGTTACTATATATCATGAACTCTCAGATACAAATCAAGCCACCATCCACTTTGACTCTGCTGTCCTTCAACAGTTGTAATGAGAATCATTTTATCTACACACAGTCAGTAACAGACTGTCCAATTCTTGCCCCCATTATTGCTGTTGGGGAAATAATTAAAAGTAAAATATCCTGCTAACCCAAAATGATCATCTTCACAAAATGCAAAAATGAATGAAGTCATATTAATAATCAAGCATTAAACCAGACTGCCATGTGGGTCACAGACAGTCCACTAAAGAGATTACAAAACAGAAAGAAATCTCGCCAATTATATTTCTAGACAGATACAATCTATTACATACAGGTTAATTGTCTCTAATCATAGGAAAAATAAGACTTTAATTTTATGGTGAGCAGTTAGTTGCAGCTTGGAGCCGGCACCTAAGGTAAACTCCCTCAGAGGCGGGAAGACAGGGCAGTACCCTCCCTGATTTCACATTTTAATGCCCACAAGAAAGGCATTCCTGGGAAGCAAAACTGTTAAGAGTCTTATTTAGCTTTTAAAAAGATTTACATGCAGCTCAGTCACAGAAAGCATTTATCATTCCAAGCTCTCCAAAGGAATGCTTAAAATAAAATAAAATAGGCCGGGCGCGGTGGCTCAAGCCTGTAATCCCAGCACTTTGGGAGGCCGAGACGGGCGGATCACGAGGTCAGTAGATCGAGACCATCCTGGCTAACACGGTGAAACCCCGTCTCTACTAAAAACTACAAAAATCTAGCCGGGCGAGGTGGCGGGCGCCTGTAGTCCCAGCTACTCGGGAGGCTGAGGCAGGAGAATGGCGTGAACCCGGGAGGCGGAGCTTGCAGTGAGCTGAGATCCGGCCACTGCACTCCAGCCTGGGCAACAGAGCAAGACTCCGTCTCAAAAAAAAAATAAATAAATAAAATAAAATAAAATAAAATAAAGGGAGTTCTCTTTTATGTTTGACACCAGGGAAAGTTTTGAATTCAATATTTATTTATTTATTTAGATGTGTGTAGACCCTTACATTAGACAGTTCTCATTTATTCTGTTCCTGTGCCTGGTCTGTTTCTCACACAACCTCTGACTATAATCACCTCTCTCAACTTGTGGTTGTTTCTGTTTATACTTCATTCTGTGGGTTTGTCCTTCAGGAAACCTGTGATTTTTAACTACCTTTCCTCACAGCTCTTAAACTATGATTGTTTAGATCTCGGATTACCCAATTCTCAGACGGTTCCCACACACCCCGGATCCTATCCATCTGTCTTTCTTACTTCCTGTAACTGGGCGTGCCCTCCCAGCAGAGCTTCTCAAGTTTTAAAGTGCACTTGATCACCTGGAGAGCTGATTAAAATCTAAGCTCTAACTCATTAGGTCACGGTGGATTCCGAATTTTTGCGTTTCTGACAAGTTCCCAGGTGATGCCAGTGCTGCTGCTCAGTGACCATAATTTGAACAGGAAGGTCTAGGGAATGACTGCAATTCTTTCTATAGCCTGGGAACATCATTGCTTATCTGCTTCTAGTATAGCTGATATTCCTTGTGTAGTTTGTGGCTATCAATTTATTTATTCATTTATTCAGTAATAAATATTTATTGAATGCATACTCTAAGACAGGCATCCTTTAGGAGATGTCACACTTTCTCTCTTTCTTCCTGCTGTGGCTGGCACTTCACTTTTATCCTTTCAAACACAGAACTGCAACTTGGAACAGCTTCCTCTCAAACCACTGCAGCCAATTGATTCCCAGGCCTCCTCCAGTTTGTAAGACTGTGCATCCATTTTCCACGTGAATTTTCCACGACAGTTTATACTGTAAATGTTTTCTCCCTTTGTCTTTCCATGAAAATTAATCACAAGTAGGAATACATCCTTTGTCAGAGTACATGCCCTGGCTTTTTTATTTGGAAAATATGGTGACAGAGCATAGAGCCTTAGGCTACAATTCTCTGTCCCTTACAGTGCTCAATTGTCATCACTGGCTCCTGGGCTCCATGATTAAGTCTTCTCTGCTTTGCAGTCTGTGACTCTGATCCTCTATTTGCCAGAAGCAGGGACAGATAAAGGCTTCTGAGCACTCATCAGCGCTAGCCTTCTCTGATTCTCTGACTCCCTGTGACAGGCTTCAGGCTTGGAGTTGCCCTTGGAGGGACAACAATTGAATTATGTCTGCCTGCTGACTGGGCACATCCAAGTGGAGATGACCTTGGTGACCAGTAGACCCCTACAGTAATAAGTGAGTCCACTGGCACTGGTTTCTTCATTCCTTACAGCTGCCACATGGTCTGATCTTGAAAATTACATTAAAGGATTTTCTTTTGATCTTCCAAATCACTAAAAATGCTCTCCAATTGACATCAATTAACATCAGTGTGATTACTTTCCAAGCCCCCACAGGACTCCGCAGCTTTATAGGAGATGTCAGGGTTGCAGGCAGCCCCTTTCTATGGCTTTGCTTATTTGGATCTACTGATCATAATGGTGCAATTGTACAGGACCACCTGCATATTTGGTTTCAGGCTAGGGAGTACATGTAATGGCAGACTGCTTGCCACCCTGGAGCAGCACTGGAGAACCTAGAGTTCAGTTCCTATGATCCTCATTCACAAAGGTATTCATGACTCCCCACTGTGTGCAGGAAACATTCACACTAGACTCTGTCCAGAAATGTTCTCTAAGAGCCAAGTCCTGGAACTGGGGACCTCAAGAGTCTGCTTATTGTCCTTAGCAGTTGGCAAAGTCAGCCAGGCCTATGCCTTTCCCTTCAGGGTGGCAAGTTCCCTCAAGTCCTGAGCAGGTTCAGAGGGAGTCAGGGACTCTAGTTAAAAGCCTTAGAAGTCAACCCAGTGTTCCATTGTATTGCACTCAAACAACAAATTGCAACCCTTCCCACTCTTCCCTCCCCTTTCCAAAGGCAGAGGAGCCTCACTCTATCACCACGGCCAGGCTCATGGGGAGTACTGCCAGACTACTGCTAATGTTCCGTTAAGGCCCAGGGGCTCTTCAGTCAGCTTGTGCTGAATGCTGCCTGGCCTGGGACTTACCCTTCAAGGCAGTAGGCTCCTGTCTAGCTCTCCACCCTGGGATAGCACTGGAGAATCTGGAGTTCATTTTCTGTGATCCTCATTTACAAAGCTATTCATAACTCCCCAATGTGCACAAGAAACATTTACACTAGATTCAGTCCAGAAATGCTGTGCAAGAACTAAGTCCTAGAATTGGGGACCTCAAGAGCCTGCTTGCTGCTCTACATTTCTGTGGCCAGGCTGGTACCTAAGGTGCAAAACAAATTCCCTTTACTTTTCCCTCCACTTTTATCAAGCAGAAGTAGTCTCATCCCATAGTCATCATAACTGGGAATGTGCTGAGTCTCACCTGAAACCCTCAAGTCTGAGAGGCTCACCCAAGGTCCTTAACATAGTGCCTGGGTGTTGATGCTGGTTTTTCAGGGCCCACGGACTCTTCAGTTAGCAGATGATAAATCCCGCCAGGACTGGATCCTTCCCTTCAAGGCAGCAGATTCCCTTCTGGCCCAGGGTGTGTCTAGAAATGTAATCTGGGAGCTAGGATCTGCTCAGGACATGAGGGAACTTGCCACCCTGAAGGGAAAGGCATAGGCCAGGCTGGTTTTGCCACCTGCTAATTGTAGAGTTCCCAGGTTTTTAGCAAACATAGGCAGTAGCCAGGGAATGATTATAGCAGGCCTTCAGTGAGACCCAGTGCTGTGCTGGCTCCAGGTCTGATCTATGCAGTACTAAAAGTGGTGGCCACAGGAATTTTTGCATCATTTCACCCCCAGCTTTAGGTTGCTTAGAACAGATAGAGAGAGACTATTTGTTTGGAAGAAAGTAAGGGAAGAGCACAAGAATCTCTGCCTGGTAATCCAGAGAATGCTTTCAGATCTTGTCTAAGACCATGAAGGTGGTACCTCTAAGGGTCTACAAAAAAATACAGCATTGCTGGGCTTGGTGCCCCTCTTAAAGCAGATATAGCTTAGATCACAACACCAAATATCTGGAAACTCTTCCCGAGAAGGATAGACACAAACAAGCCCAGATTGCGAAGACTAAAATGAATACCTAACTCTTCAGTGCCCAAATACTGAAGAACATCTACAAGTATCAAAACAATCCATGAAAACATGATCACACCAAATGAACTAAATAAGACATCAGGGACTAATCCTGGAGAAACAAAGATATGTTTCTTCAAACAAAGAATTCAAAATAGTTGTTTTGAAGAAATTCAGAGAACAGAGAAGGGATTCAGAAATTTATCAGATAAATTTAACAAAGGAATTGAAATAATTAAAAATAATCAAGCCGAAATTCTGAAGTTGAGAAATGCAGCTGGCATACTGAAAGATGCATCAGAGTCTCTTAATAGCAGAATTGATCAAGCAGAAGAAATAATTAGTGAACATAAAGACCGGCTATTTGAAAATACACAGTCAGAGTAGACAAAAGAAAAAAGAATAAAAAACAATGGAGCATGCTTACAGGATCTAGAAAATAGCCTCAAAACAGCAAATTTAAGGGTTATTGGTTTTAAAGAGGGAGTAGAGAGAGACAGAGGTAAAAATATTTATTCAAAAGAATAATAACAAATAACTTCCCACGCATAGAGAAATATATAAATATCCAAGTACAGAATGGTTATAGAACACCAAGCAGATGTAACCCAAAGAAGAGTACCTCAAGGCATTTAATAATCAAACATCCAAAAATCAAGGATAAAGAAAGGATCCTAAAAGCAGCAAGAGAAAATAAACAAATAGCATATAATGGAGATCCCATACATCTGATAGCAGACTTTTCAGTGAAAACCTTAAAGGACAGGAGAGAGTGGCATGACATATTTAAAGTGCTAAAGGAAAAAAAAATTACCCTAGAATGGTGTATCTGGCTAAATTGTCCTTCAAACATGAAGGAGAAATAAAGACGTCCTTAGACAAATAAAAGCTGAGGTATTTCATCAGCACCAGACCTGTCCTACAAGAAATGCTAAAGGGAGTACTTCAATCAGAAAAAAAGGACATTAAGAGCACAAAACTCACTCTTAATAGTAAGTACACAGAAAATCACAAAATATTATAATACTGCATGACTTAAGAAGAAAGATGAAATGATGAACCAATCAAAAATAATAACTACAACTTTTCAAGACATAGCCAGTACAAACAGATATAAATGGTAACAACAAACAGTTAAAATGTTGAAGATTGGAAAAGTTAAGAAATAGAGTCTTTATTAGTTTTCTTTTTGCTTGTTTATGCAAACAGTGTTAAGTTTTTATCAGCTTAAAATAATGAGTTATGAGATAGTATTTGGAAGCCTCATGGTAACTTCAAACCAAAAAACATACAACAGATACATGAAAAATAAAAAGCAAGAAACTAAATCATATCACCAGAGAATATTACCTTCACTAAAAGGAAGACAGGAAGGAAAGAAGGAAGGAAGAGAAGACCACAAAACAACCAGAAAGCAAATGACAAACCGGCAGGAGTGAGTCCTTACTTACCAATAATAACATTGAATGTAAATGGACTAAACTCTTCACTCTTCATTTAAAAGACATAGAGTGACTAAATGGATGAAAAAAACACAAGACCTATTGATCCATTTCCTACAACAGATCAGTTGGAAACTGAACTCTCCAGTCAAAAGACATAAAGTGGCTGAATAGATAAAATTTAAAAAGAAAAATCACCCCTTGATCTGTTGTTTAAAAGACACACTTCACCTATAAAGACACACATAGGTGGAAAATAAAGGGATGGAAAAAAATACTCCATGACAATAGAAAGCAAAAAAGAGCAAAAGTATCTATACGTGTATCACACAAAATAAACTTTAAGACAAAAACTGTAAAAGGAGACAAGGAAAGTCACTATACAATTATAAAGAGGTCAATTCAAAAGAGGATAAAACAATTTTAAATACGCAGCCAACACTGGAGCACTCAGATATATAAAACTAATATTATTAGAGCTAAAGAGAGAGGCAGACTCCAATACAATAATAGCTGGAGCCTTCAACATTCCACTTTCAGCATTGGACAGATCTTCCAGAGAGAAAATCAACAAAGAAACATTGGACTTAATCTGCACTGTAGACTAAATGGATCTAATAGATATTTACAGAGAATTTCATCCAACAGCTGCAGAATACACATTTTCTTCTTCACACACGGATTGTTCTCAAGAATAGACTATGTGTTGGGTCACAAATGAGTCTTAAAACATTCAAAAAATTTCAGTAATAACAAGCATGTTCTCTGACCACAATTGATTAAAACTAGAAATCATGTTATTACATGAGGAATTTTGGAAGCTATATAAATATTTGAAAATTAAATAATATGCTCCTGAATGACCAATGGGTCAATGAAGACACTAAGAAGAAAATTGAAAAATTCCTTGAAATAAATGATAATGGAAACACAACATACCAAAGCTATGGGATACAGCAAAAGCAGTACTAAGAGGAAAGTTTATAGCTATAAATGCCTACATCAAAAAAGAAGAAAAATTTCAAATAAACAACCTAACAATGCATCTTAAAGAACTAGAAAAGCAAGAGCAAACCAAACCCACAATTAGAAGAAAAGAAATAGTGAAGATTGGAGGAGAAATAAATAAAATTAAAATAAAGAAAACAATACAAAATATCAATGAAACAGAAAAGCAGTTTTTTCAAAAGTTAAACAAAATAGACAACTTTTAGCCATATTAACTAAGAAAAAAAGAGAGAAGATCCAAATAAATACAATCAGAGATGAAAAAGGAAACATTACAATTGACACCACAAAAATTCCAAGGATCATTAGTGGCTACTGTGAGCAACTATATGCCAAATAAATTGGAACATCAAGAAAAAAGGGACAAATTCCTAGATACATACAATGTACCAATATTGAACCACAATGAAATACAAAACCTGAACATACTAATAACAAATAATGATATTGAAGCCGTAAATAAAAGCCTTCTCCCAGTGAAGAAAAGCCTGAGACATGATGACTTCACTGCTGATGATTCTACCAGTTAAAGACTAATACAAATCCTACTCAAACTATTCCAAACAAACAAACAAACAAACCTCAAAGGGGAGGGAATACTTCAAAACTCATTCTACATGACTAGCAGTACCCTGATAACAAAACCAAGCAAAAACACATTTAAAAAAAGAAAACTACCAGCCAATAACCCTGATAAATATTGATGCAAAAATCCTCCACAAAATATTAGCCAACCAAATTCAGCAATACACTAAAAAGATCATTCATCATGACCAAGTGGGATTCACCCCGGTGATGCAAGGATGGTTCAACATACGCAAATCAGTCAACGAAATACATCATATCAACAGAATGAAAGACAAAAACCATATGATCATTTCAATTTGCTCTGAAAAGGCATTTAATAAAATTCAACATCCTTTCATGATAATAACCCTCAAAAAACTGAGGATAGATGGAACATACCTCAACATGATAAAAGCCATATATGACAGACCCACAGCTAGCATCATACTGAATAGGGAAAAAAAACTGAAAGCCTTTCCTTTAAGATCTGGAATGTAACAAGGATGCCCGGTTTCACCACTGTTATTCAACACAGTACTGACAATCTTAGCTAGAGCAATCAGGCAATAGAATGACATAAAAAGCATCGAAATTGAAAAGGAAGAAATTAAATTATCCGTGTTTAAAATTGATATGATCTTACATTTAGGAAAAACTAAAGACTCCACAAATAAATTGTTAGAACTAATAATAAATTCAGTAAGGTTGCAGGATAGAAAATCAACATACAAAAATCAGTAGCATTTCTATTAGGTTGGTGCAAAAGTAATTGCTATTTTGCTATTACGTTTAATGGCAAAAACTGCAATTATTTTTGCACCAACCTGATATATGTCAGTAACGAACGATCTGAAACAGAAGTAAAAAAAAAGTAATCCCATTCACAATAGCCACAAATAAAATTATATAACTAGGAATTAACTGAAGAAGTAAAAAATTTCTACAGTAAACACTATAAAACACTGGCCAGGTGCAGTGACTCATGCCTGTAATCCCAGCACTATGGGAGGCTGAGGCGAGTGTATCACTTGAGGTCAGGAGTTCAAGACCAGCCTGGCCAACATGGCAAAATCCCATCTCTACTAAAAATACAAAAATTAGCTGGAGGTGGTGGTGAGCACCTGTAATCTCAGCTACTCAGGAGGCTGAGGCAGGAGAATCACTTGAACCTAGAAGGCAGAGTTTGCAGTGAGCCGAAATTGTACCACTGCACTCCAACCTGGGTGACAGAGTGAGACTGTCTAAAAAAAATAAATAAATAAAAATAAAAACTATAAAACACTGATGAAAGAAATTGAAGAGGACACCAAAAAAATAGATATTTTATGTTCATGGATTGGAAGAATTAATATTGTTAAAATGTCCATAGTACCTAAAGCAATCTACAGATTCAATGCAATCCCTATCAAAATACAAATAACACTTCTCAAAAAATAGAAAGCCCTATCCTAAAATTTATATGGAACAACAAGAGACCCAGAATAGCCAAAGCCATCTTAAGCAAAAAGAACAAAACTGGAAGAATCATATTACCTGACTTCAAATTATAATACAAATCTATAGTAACAAAAACAGCTTGGTACTGGCATAAAACAGACACATAGACCAATGGAACAGAATAGAAAACCCAGAAACAAATCCACACGCCTACAGTGAACTCATTTTCAACAAAGGTGCCAAGAACATACAGTGGGAAAAAGAATGAGACTAGACCCCTATTTCTTGCCATATACAAAAATCAAATCAAAATGAATAAAATACTTACATCTGATTTCAAACTATCAAACTACTACAATAAAATATTGGGGAAACTCACCAGGACATTGGTCTGGCCGAAGATTTCTTGAGTAATACTCCACAAGCACAGACAACAAAAGCAAAAATGAACAAATGGGATCACCTCAAATTAAAAAGCTTCTGCACAGAAAAGGAAACAACCAAAAAAGTGAAGAGACAACCCACAGAATGGGATAAAATATTTGCTAGCTATCCCTCTGACAAGAGATTAACAACCAGAATATATAAGGAGCTCAAACAACTCTATAGGAAAAAATCCAATAATCTGATCAAAAAATGGACAGAAAATTTGAACAGACATTTCTCAAAACAAGACATACAAATGGCAAATAGACTTATAAAAATCTGCTCAATATCATTAACAATAAGAGAAACACAAATCAAGACTACAATAAAATATCATCTCACCCCAGTTAAAATGACTTAACAAATGCTGGTGAGGATGTAGAGAAAAGGGGACCCTCATACACTGTTGGTGGGAATGCAAGTTAGTACAACTACTATGGATAACAGTTTGCAGGTTCCTCAAAAAGCTAAAAATAGAGCTACCATATGATCCAGGAATCCTATTACTGGGTATACCCCAAAGAAAGGAAATCAGTATATCAAAGAGATGTCTGCACTCCCATGTTTATTGTAGCTCTGGTCAAAATGGCCAAGATTTGGAAGCAACCTATGTATCCATCAACAGATAAATGGATAAAGAAAACATGGTAATTATACACAATGGAGTACCAGTCAGCCATAAAAAAATTTTTTAAAAAGGAGACTCAGTCATTTGCAACAACATGGATGGAACCGGAGATCGGTATGTTAAGTGAAATAAGCAAGGCACAGAAAGACAAACATTACATGTTCTCACTTATTGGTGGAATCTAAAAGTCAAAACAATGAACCCATGAAGACAGAGAGTAGAAGTATTGTTACCAGAGGCTGGGAAGGGTAGTAGAGAGATGGGTGAGAAGTGGGGGTGGTTAAAGAGTACAAAGAAACAGAATGAATGAATAAGGCCTAGTATTTTATAGATCAACAGGGTGACTGTTGTCAATAATAACTTAATTGTACGTTTGAAAACAACACACATTGGGGCCTGTTGGAGGGTGTAGGGTGGGAGGAGGGAGAGGATCAGGAAGAATAGCTAATGGATGCTGGCTTAATACCTGGGAGATGGGATGATCTGTGTAGCAAGCCACCATGGTACATGTTTACCTATGTAACAAACTGGCTCATCCTGCACCTGTACCCCTGAACTTAAAATAAAAGTTGGAAACATATTTTTTAAGAGGATATAATTGGATTGTTTGTAACACAAATGATAAATGCTTGAGGGAATGGAACCCCATTTTCCATTATGTAATTATTATGCATTACTTGCCTCTATCAAAACATCTCATGCACCCCATAAATATATACACCTAAAATACACCCACAAAAAAGAAAATAAAAATTATAAAATGCAAACAAACACACGAATGTATAATTATTCATGTAAAACAGTGCTGAAATTTCTGACCAGTAGGTGCTCAGAGGAGAGTGAAAAAGTTTGAGAGGATGTTGTTGTGATACTAAGTCAATTACAATAAACCTGAAAATACTGCTTACCATCACAGACCCTTAGCATTTACCGACTCATAAGAATCATGATAATTTAGCTTTTTTCACCTACTCAAGGCCTAGAAAACAAACTGCACGTTGCCATACCTGTATGTGCCCATCTGAATCCCAGCCAGAAGAGCCCTGGCCTTGCAGACATGGATTGTTAAGCCTGCACATCCATTCCTAATGCAGGGCTGCAGTGGCTTCTTATTCAGTTCTTAGGATTGAAGCCAGTGAACACCAAAACCCTGCTAAGCAACTAATTCTTGACCCACCCAAAACTAAAAGTGTTTCTTCTCAAATAAGTGACTATCAATTTTCCTTAATTCATCTATGTTTCGATGTTCTAACTAGAAAAACTATACCTATAGCCTGAGTTAGTACCTCTCTTTCTGAAGTTGACCCTTTCTGAGCTTTTCTTTGATTAAACTGTACACATTGTAAAGCATATTTTGCAATAAATTATTCACCAGTGCTTTAACTTGCTCAAGCTAAATAGCTATGCTGTAAAAAAGGAGAATTGCTGTTTTGAACTTCTTCATTACTGTCTAAGCCAGAAAATGTCATCATCTTTCTGTAAACCTGTAATAAACTAGAAGCACATTCACTTTAAAGTTCTTGGCAACAATTCATCCTCCTTTCTGGTTAAAGCCCCAGGGCACATTCTTATGCAGAATTATGGGTCTGGAACACAGTGCATTTCATCTTCACAAGAACCCTATGAATTAGGTGTTCTTATTCCCATTTGACAGATGAGCAAACTGAGACTGGAAGTATGTTAGCAGTGCCAGGATTTAAATTGAGGCATTCTGGACACAAATCATTACAGTGCTTGCAGGGAAAGAGTGTTTACAAAGCTTTATTGAAGACTCCTACAGTGTTGATGGATTTAAGGTGGGGGAGAGGAAATTTGGACCAATGGTGCCAATTTTAAAGTTTCTTATAAAACCCAATTTATGTCCAAAGTAACTGTATGCTTCCTTTTCTATTTATGCTATTAGCACCTTTCTCTTAAACTCACTTGTACTTGAAATTCCAGTGTCATCTGCTCCCTTTGTATAATTTGTCATCAAACTCTGACGGGGTTCCTCTAGGAAGGTCTCTCACATGACTCTTAGCCTTCACAGCCGCCATTTCACTGGGGCCTCCTCAGGTTATTTTCTTACTAAAATATCATCAATCGTTTTTCACTGTCTTCAGAATAGAGTCTGAAGACGTTCAAGATCTGCAGAGATCTGGTGCCAGGCTACCTTTGCCCCTCCTCCATACTCCCTCTCCTTCCCACAGTCACTACCCAGCACTAAGGGCAGGCACTTGTGGAGGAAGTTCAAGGGATGAGTACTGTGCTCAGACCTTCCCTGCACTTCTTATTAGATTTTCAAACAACCTTGAAAGGTCAACACTCTTACTATCATCATTTCAAAGATGAGGACCATGAGGCCTGAGGTTAATTACTGTTAAGAAAAAGCAAAGCTGAACCTAGAAGTAAGTCTTCTCTCTGACTGCTTTTCTCTGAACTACGCTGTCTCTGAGAGCATGTAGTTTTCTCTCTGACTTCTCAACATGCCTTACACATCACTGCCTCATGCCTCTGCCCTTGTCCACGTTCTAATCTGGAATTCTTTTATTCTCTCAACCTTTTAAAATTCCATCCACACTTGTATTGTTCATTTTTATATTCACTTAATAAACACAAACTCTCAATGGCAAAAACCATAATCACTTTTGCCCCAACCTAATAGCTCTGTCAAAACTTAACAGGTTGACATATCTGCCTGAGATATAATCATTCAAAATAAAATGTAACAGGTTCAGTTCAGGCCCCCTAAATCCACTCTTCTCTTTCCTCCTATCTCAGAGTCAATATCTTAAATGTAGTTTTTATTATTGCCAGGAAAGTTTATATAATTTATAATGTATAATTGATAATATAGAGTTTTAAACATTTCAAACTATGTATAATCGTATCATTCAGCAACTTTATTTTATTCACTAAACACTGGATCTTTGAAATACATTTTTCTATGTTAATATATGTAATTCTAGTATATTAATTTTTAATAGTATAACTTGTTATGTGATACCTCGATTTGTTTTTTTATTGTTTTTTTGTGATAGATACTTAAATTGCTTCCAATATTTTGTTCTTACAAACGATTATGCAATGAATATACTCAGGCAGGTACCCATGTGTGCACAAACAAATGATTCAAAACCAAAATAGAGTCCTACCAGATGAATTCACAGTCAAATTCTACCCCCATATTCCAAGAATTGGTATAAATCCTGCTGAAACTATTCCAAAAGATTGAGAAGAAGAGAATCCTCCCTAACTCATTCTACAAAGCCAATATCACCCTGATTTTTTTTTTCAAAAGCCAGGAAAGGACATAGCAAAAAAAGAAAACTATAGGCCAGTATCCCTGATGAACATAGATGCAACAATCCTCAACAAAATACTAGCAAACCAAATCCACTTTAAAATGATAATTCACCATAATCAAGGGGGTTTCATCCCAAAGTTACAGGGATGATTCAACATACACAAGTCAATAAATGTGATTCACAACATAAACAGAATTAAAAACAAAAATCATATGATCATTTTCAATAGATGCAGAATAAACATTCGATAAAATCCAGCATCCTTTTATGATTAAAAACCCTCAACAAACTAGGCACAGAAGGAAACACATCAAAATAATGAAAGCCATATATGGAAGAGGGGGACAAGATGGCCAACTAGACACAGCCAAGAAGTGCTGCTCCCACTAAGAGAGACCAAAATATCAGGTAAACCAAGATAATTCGAGCAGATATTCAGGGAGAAAATACTTATTGGATGGAGAGATGATGCAGATTCTAAAAATAAAGAGAGGGGAAGCTGGGAATCCTGCATAGGGTATCTGAACGGCTCCTGGGGAAGGGGTGAGTGAAGGAACTGAGGCACAGCCCACTCTCACTGCAGACCTCTGGGATCCTAGCTATGGGGGACCCCACATGCCCCATGGGCATCTGAGCTGGCAGGTGGATCTTCCCAAAGAGTAGGCAGAGATAAGGCTTCAGGCAGCAAAGAGCCTATGGGCTTTTGCATGTGGACAGCTTTGGGGAAGTAGGGTCATTAGCACCCATCCTCCAGAGCTTCCCCCCACTCATCTAAGAAGCTCTAGCCCCAGCTGACCACCAGGCCAGGAGACAGTGGTATCAGCAACCCCATGGGACTGAAGCATGTCTTTTCTACAGGCCCTTCTGCCTGTCAGCCCATCCCGGGGCCCCATCTTGGCCATCAGAGGAGCATGTGAACAGTGCAGCTTCCATTGCCCAGCCTGAATGCTTTGCTCCATCTGAGTACTTTCCTGGTGACCTGGGAGCACTTTAGATGCCCCAGCACAGCCAGAGCCCAACCCCAAGCTGCAGGCCAGATGCAGCACCTCAGGGCTATGTTGCACAGCTCAGGGGTACCAAGCCAAGATCTGTGACTGACACTTGAGCAGAGGAGAAGCCCCCATTCTCAGAGTGCTGAGAGGGGTAAGATAAGTGGGTTCATGGCCCAGCATGGGTGTGGGGCATTTCTCCATCGACAGGGTCAGCCAAGAAAGGATGTACCCTATCTTGCTGCCAGGGCCTCCACCTGAGGGAGCCCACAGTCTAAAACACCTAACAAAAGAAATGTGGTGTAGCACCAGTAATCAGTGTGCCCTTCTCCAAGGCCCAGGAGACTGGTGAGAGAGTCAACTCACTCCCACCTCAAATACAAAGCGTGCCTGTGAACGTGAGGAAGTACAAGAGTCATGAAGCTAAGAGCCTATCTATTGGCCATTAGTCCTAAGTGCCATCTACTGGATGGAAGCTCAAACTACACCACCAGAAAATACTCTGCTAATATGCACCCCTGTGATACCAGAGGCAAGAATCCAGTAACGAATAAAAATCCTGTACAGACCCTTGACCCTCTGGAAGCATCTAGAATTGAAGACAACTGGCTGTACTCAAATTACACCACAATTAAAAGAACACCAGCCCTCCCAGATGAGAAAGACTCAGCACAAGAACCCTGGCTATTCAAAATGCCAGAGTATTCCCTTACCTTCAAATGCACCCACTAGCTCCCCAGCAATGATCCTTAATCAGACTGAAATGATTGAAAAAACAGCCATAGAAATCAGAATCTGGATGGTAAGAAAGCTCATCAGGCTTAGGGAGAAAGTTGAAACCCAATCCAGAAAATCTAGCAAAATGATCTAAAGCTAAACACAAAATAGCCATTTTAAGAAAGAACCAAACTGAACTTCTGGAATTGAAAAGTTCATTACAAGAACTATATAATGCAATTGGAAGTATATCAGATAAAATAGTCTTTAAAACAACAATCAGAACGGACAAAGAAGGACATCACATAATGACAAAGGGCTCCATTCAACAAGAAGACTTGGCTATTCTAAATATAAATGTGCCAAGCAATGTGGCACCCAATTCATAAAACAGGTCCTCTTGACCTATGAAAAGATTTAGACAGCAGAAGACTTCAACACCTCCTGACAGCATTTGGCACATCATCAAGGAAGAAAAATAACAAAGAGATTCTGGAATTAAACACAACACTTGGCCGGGCGTGGTGGCTCATGCCTGTAATCCTAGCACTTTGGGAGGCCGAAGCAGGCAGATCACGAGGTCAGGAGATCGAGACCATCCTGGCTAACACAGTGAAACCCTGTCTCTACTAAAAATACAAAAAAAAATTAGCCAGATGTGGTGGCACATGCCTGTAGTCCCAGCTACTCGGGAGGCTAAGGCAGGAGAATGGCATGAACCTGGGAGGCGGAACTTGCAGTGAGCCAAGATTGCACCACTGCACTCCACACTCCAGCCTCGGTGACAGAGCGAGACTCCGTCTCAAAAAAAAAAAAACAAAAAAAAAAAAAACCCACAACACTTGACCAATTGGACATAACAGACATCTACAGAATACTGTACCCAACAACCACAGAGTATACATTCTTCTCATCTGAACATGGCACATAGTCTAAGAATGACCACATGCTCAGTCATAAAGCAAGGCTCAATAAATTCTAAAAAGTTCGAATCATACCAAGCACACTCCCAGACCACAGTGTATTAAATATAAAAGTCAACATCAAAAAGATCTCTCAAAACTACACAAATACATGGAAATTAAACAATTTGCTGCTGGGTGAACAATAAAATTTAAGCAGAATTTTTTGTAAATTGAAATTAATGAAAAAAGGATGCAACTTACAAAATATTGGGGATACATCTAATACAGTGTTAAGAGGAAAGTTTTGTAATGCTAAATACCTCGTCAACAAGTTAGGAAGATCTAAAATTAACGATCTAATGTTGCACCTATAGGATCTAGAGAAAAAAAAGAAGAAATAAACCCTAAAGCTAGAAGAAGAAAATAAATAACTAAAATTAGATAATAATAATAACTAAATAAAACTGAGACACAAAAATACATACAGAAGATCAACAAAACCAAGAATTTTGTTTTTCAAAATAATAAGTAAAATTGATAGACCATTAGCTAGATTAACACAGAAAAAAAGAGAATATCCAAATAAGTATAATCAGAAATTACAAAAATGATATTACAACAGATTGCACAGCAATACGAAATATCATCAGAGACCATTACGAACAACTGTATGCACACAAGTTAGAAAATCTAGAGGAAATGGATGAATTCCTGGAAACATTTGACCTCCCAATATTGAAACAGGAAGAAAGTGAAAACTTGAACAGACCCATTATAAGTTAAAAACTGAAGCAGTAATAAATATTTAAAAAAAAAAAACTAGAAAACAAAAAGCTCTGAAACAGATGGATTCACAGCCAAATTCTACAAGATCTATACAGAAGTACTGATACTAGTTCTACTAAAACTATTCCAAAATATTGAGGGGGAGGGGCTCCTCCCTAACTGCTTCTATGAAGCCAGCATCAGACTGATAACAAAGTCTAGCAAAGACACAATAAAAAAAAGAAAACTCTAGTCCAATATCCCTGGTGAACATAGAGGCAAACATCCTCAACAAAATACTAGCAAACTGAATCCAGCAGCACACAGAAAAGTTAATTCACCTCAATCAAATTGGTTTCATTCCAGGGATGCAAGCCTGGTTCAACATATGCAAATCAATAAATGTGATTCACCACATGAACAGAATTAAAAGCAAAACTATATGATCATCTCAAGGCAGAAAAAGCCTTTGATAGAAATACAACATCCCTTCATGATAAAAAGCCTCAACAGACTAAGCACCAAGGGAATACATCCCAAAACAATGAAAGCCATCTATGACAAACCCACAGCTGACATCACACTGAACAGGCAAAAGCTGGAACCATTCCCCTTGAGAACTGGAACAATACAAAGATGGCCACTCTCACCACTCTTATTCAACATAGCACTGGAAGTCCTACTCAGAGCAATCAGGCAAGAGAAATAAATAAAAGGCATGCACATAACAAAAGAAAAACAAAGTATCTGTCTTTGCTGAAAATATGATTCTATACTTAGAAAATCCTAAAGACTCTGCCAAAAAGCTCCTGGAATTTATTAACAACTTTAGTAAAGTTTCAGTATGCAAAATCAATGTAAGAAAATCAGTAGCATTTCTGTACACCAATAATGTTCAAGCTGAAAGACAAATTAAGAACACAATCCCATTTAAAAGAGACACACCAAAAAAATGAAATATTTAGGACTACATCTAATCAAGTAAGTGAAAGATCACTACAAAGAGAACTACAAAAAATGGTGTGAAAAATCAGAAGTGACATAAATGGAAAAATATTCCATACTCATGTATTGGAAAAATCAATATTATTAAAATGAGCACACTGTGCAAAGCAATTTACAGATTCAATGCGATTCCTGTCAAGCTACCAGTGTCATTCTTAACAGAATTAGAAGAAAAAAAAAACTATTCTAAAATTCATATGGAACCAAAAAAGAGACTTAATAGCTAGAGCAATCCTAAGCAAAAAGAACAAAGTCAAAGCCATCGCACTATCCAACTTCAAACTATACTATACTGCTACAGTAACCAAAACAGCATGGTACTGGTACAAAACAGGCCCATATACCAAGAGAACAGCATAGAGAACCAAGAAATAAAGCTGCACACCTATAACCATCTGATTTTTCACAGGTCATGTGATCTTTGACAAATGTGTTTATCACGCATCTGATTCTTGACAAAAACAAGCATGAGGAAAGGACTCCCTATTCAATAAATGGTACTGGGATAACTGGCTACCTGTATATAGAAGAATGAAACTAGACCCATAACTTTCACCATATACAAAATTAACTCAAGATGGATTAAAGATTTAGCCTAATACCTGAAACCATAAAAATTTCAGAAGAAACCCTAGGAAAAACTATTCTAGACATTGGCCTAGGAATAAATTTACGACTAAGACCCCAAAACCAAGTGTAACAAAAACAAAAATAAGTAAATGGGACCTAATTTTAAAAAAGAAACCTTTTGCACAGCAAAACAAATAATCAATGAATAGACAATCTACTGAATGGAAAAAAATACTTGCAAACTATACCTCTGACAAAGGACTAGTGTCCAGAATGTACAAGGAACTCAAACAAATCAGCAAGAAAAACAATTGTCCATTAAAAAGTGGACAAATGACATGAACAGACATTTCTTAAAAGAAGATATACAAATGGCCAAAAAACATATGAAAAATGCTCATCATCACTAATCATCAGGGAAATGCAAATTAAAACCACAATGAGATACCACCTTACCTCAGCCAGAATGGTCATTACTTAAAAGTCAGGAAACAAATAGATATTGGCACAGATATGGTCAAAAGGGAATACTTACACACTACTGGTGGGAATGTAAATTAGTGAAATCTCATGGAAAACAATATGGAAATTTCTCAAAGAATTAAAAATAGATTCATCTGGTTCGCGCCTGTAATCCCAGCACTTTGGGAGGCCAAGGCAGGCGGATCACGAGGTCAGGAGATCGAGACCCTCCTGGCTAACCTGGTGAAACCCGTTTCTACTAAAAATACAAAAAATTAGCCGGGTGTGGTGGTGCACGCCTGCAGTCCCAGCTACTGGGGAGGCTGCTGCAGGAGAATGGCGTGAACCCGGGAGGCGGAGCTTGCAGTGAGCTGAGATCACACCACTGCACTCCAGCCTGGGCCACAGAGCAAGACTCTGTCTCAAAAAAAAAAAAAAATAGATTCATCATTCGATCCAGAAACACACTACTGGGTATCTATCCAAAGGAAAATAAGTTATTATATCAAAAAGATACCTGCATGTGCATGTTTATCACAGCCCAGTTCACAATTGCAAAGATGAGAAATCAACCTAAGAGCTCACCAACTAATGAGCGGATAAAGAAAACGTGATACATACTATGGCATTTAGTTTTGAGGATTAGGTTGTAAATATAATAGTAAATATAATGTATCTGTATACATTTTTATAGTATTTTTATTTTCATTATAATCTAAATATTTTTAAATTTAATAATCGTTATTTAATCAACATTATTTAGCAACATGTATTTGAAAAATCTATTTTATTTAGGGTAGTTAGCTTTTAATCATTTATTTCTAACTTAAATATACTGCAATCATAAAACAAGGTGTATAAGATATTGATGTCTGGTTTTCATTAACTTTTACTTTATGCCCTAACACACAATATTTATCAGTGAACCATGTGTAATTGGAAAGAATATTTCTTTCTTTAGAGTAAAAAGTTAGTAAATGTTCATTAGAACGAACTATGGACTGTGTTACTCAAAATGTGTATAATCTTAACCTTATTATCTTTTTTCTTTTTTTACTGAGAAGCATTATTCTATAGTAGTTTACAGTATAGACTTGCTGCATTTCAAGCCAGTTCTACCATATGCAAGCTGAGATCTTGAGCAATTTATTTAGCCCTCATATACTTCAGTTTTCTTATCTGCAAAGTGAGGCAAATAATAATATATTGTATAAAGTTGTTATTTAATTTAAAGTAGTTGATACATACAAGGGGCAATTATAATAAAATCTATCTATAAAGTTGTTATGACAGTTAAATGTGTTGATACATATTAAGCAACTAAAACCATGCATCTTATAGTAAAATCTCAATAAATGTTACCTGTTATTAAAAATTATGAGTAAAAATCTACCAATGTTATAGTGTATTTACTAAATTTAACTCTTTTATTAATTAGCTACACATAACATTGGAATGTTTATATCTTCCCAGTGATGTGTTCCTTATGTACAGGATAAGGGATATGTTATCACTCCTATACCTGAATATTCTTTTTTTGCTGTAAACACTATTTTGTCTCATATTTATATAGTTGTATCAGCTTTATTTGGGATAGTATTTGTATAGTATAATTTTCTATCCTTTACATTTTTTTCTGTGTCATTATAATTACATGAATCTCTTATAATCTGCATGTGGCAGTATTTTAATTTCACTTTGATAATTTATGTCTTTTTTTAATTTTTAGTTTTAGGGTACATGTGCAGGTTTGTTACATAAGTAGATGTGTGCCACAGTGGTTTTCTGTACCTATCAACCTGTCACCTAGGTATTAAGCCCAGCATGCATTAGCTATTTTTCCTAATACTCTCCCTTCCCACACCCCACCCCAAACAGGTCCCCAGTGTGTTGTTCCCCTCCCTGTGTCCATGTGATCTCATTGTCCAGCTCCCACTCATAAGTGAGAACATGCAGTGTTTGGTTTTCTGTTCTTGCATTAGTTTTCTGAAGATAATGGCTTCCAGCTTCATCCATGTCCCTGCAAAGGACATTATCTCATCCCTTTTCGTGACTGCATAGTATTCTATGGTGTATATGTACCACATACCACATTTTGTTTATCCAGTCTACCACTGATTTGGGTTGACTCCATATCCTTGCAATTGTGAATTGTGCTGCAATGAACATATGCATGCATGTATCTTTGTAATAGAATGATTTATATTCCTTTGGGTATATACCCAGTGATGGGATTGCTGGGTCAAATGGCATTTCTGGTTCTAGGTCTTTGAGGAATCACCGTACCATCCTCCACAATGGTTGAACTAATTTACATTCCCACCAACAGTGTAAAAGCATTCCTGTTTCTCCACAACCTCGCCAGCATCTGTTGTTTCTTGACTTTTTAATAATGGCCATTCTGGCTGGTGTGAGATGGTATCTCATTGTGGTTTTGATTTGCATTTCTCTAATGATCTGTGATGTTGAGCTTTTTTTCATGTTTGTTGGCTGCATGAATGTCTTCTTTTGAGAAGTGTCTGTTCATGTCCTTTGCCCACTTTTTAATGGGGTGTTTTTTTCTTGTAAATTTGTGTTCCTTGTATATTCCAGGTATTAGAACTTTGTCAGATGGATAAATTGCAAATATATTTCTCCTACTCTGTAGGTTGCCTGTTTACTCTGATGTTAGTTTCTTTTGCTGTGCAGAAGCTCTTTAATTAGATCCCGTTTGTCAATTTTTGCTTTTGTCACAATTGCTTTTGGTGATTTCATCATGAAATCTTTGTGTGTACCTAGATTTTCTTCTAGGGTTTTTATAGTTTTTGGTTTTACATTTAAGTCTTTAATCCATCTTGAGTTAATTTTTGTGTAAGGTGTGAGGAAGGGGTCCAGTTTCAATTTTCAGCAAATGGATAGCCAGTTCTCCCAGCCCATTTATTAAAGCCTGGTTGGACATGGTGGTTCACACCTGCAATTCCAGCACTTTGGGGGGCCAAGGTGGGCAGATCACCTGAAGTCAGGAGTTTGAGACCAGCCTGGCCAACATGGTGAAACCTTGTCTCTACTAAAAAGACAAAAAATAGCCAGGCATGGTGGCAGACACCAGTAATCCTAGCTACTTGGGAGACTCAAGCAGGAGAATTGCTTCAACCTCTGAGGCAAGAGTTGCAGTGTACCAGGATTGAACTACTGCATTCCAGCCTGGGCAACAGAGCAAGACTACCTCACAAAAAAATAAAATAAAATAAAATAAAATAAATAAAATAATAAAATAAAATAAAATGAATTCTTTCTCCATTGCTTTTTTTGGTCAAGTTTGTCAAAGATCAGATGGTTGTAGATGTGCAACCTTACTTCTGAGTTCGCTATTCTGTTCCATTGGTCTGTGTGTCTGCTTTTGTACCAGTTTTGGTTATTGTAGCCTTACAGTATAATTTGAATACTGGTAGGGTGATACTTCCAACTTTGTTCTTTTTACCTAGGATTGTCTTGGCTATACAGGCTCTTTTTTGGTTCCATATGAATTTTAAAATTGTTTTTTCTAATTCTGTGATGAATGTCAATGGAAGTTTAATGCAAATAGCATTGAATCTATAAATTACTTTGGGCAGTATGGCCATTTTCATGGATATTGATTCTTCTTATCCATTAGCATAGAATATTTTTCATTTGTTTGTGTCCTTCCTCCCTGGCTCCCTTAAGAAGAGTTTTGTAGTTCTCCTCGAAGAGGTCTCTCACATCCCTTGTTAACTCTTTTTATTCTCTTTGTAGCAATTGGGAATGGGAGTTCATTCATGATTTGGCTCTCTGCTTGCCTGCTATTAGTGTATAGGAGTGCTTGTGACTTCTGCACATTGATTTTGTATCATGACATTTTGCTGAAGTTGTTTATCAGCTTAAGAAGCTTTTGGAGTGAGATGCTGAGGTTTTCTAGATATAGAATCATATCATCTGCAAAAAAAGACATTTGACTTCCTCCTTTCCTATTTGAATACCTTTAATTTCTTTCTTTTGCCTGATTGTCCTGACCAGAACTTCCAGTACTATGTTCAATAGGAGTGGTGAGAGAGGACATTCTTGTCTTGTGCCAGTTTTCAAGGGGATTGCTTCTAGCTTTTGCCCATTCAGTATGATATTGGCAGTGGGTTTGTCATAGATGGCTCTTATTATTTTGAGGTATGTTGCTTCAATACCTAGTTACGCGTTTTTAACACGAAGGGATGTTGAGTTTCATCAAAGACCTTTTCTGCATCTATTGAGATAATCATGTGCTTTTTGTCTTTGGTTCTGTTTATGTGATGAATAACATTTATTGATTTACATATGTTGAACCAGCTTTGCATCCCGGGAATGAAGCCAACTTGATAGTGGTATATACACTTTTTGATGTGCAGCTGGATTTGGTTTGCCAGTGAGAATTTTTGCATTGATGTTCATCAGGAGTATTGGCCTCAAGTTTTCTCTTTTGTTGTTGTATCTCTGCTTGGTTTTGGTATCAGGATGCTGGCCTCATAGTTAGGGAGGAGTCCCTCCTTTTTAATTGTTTGAAATAGTTTCAGAAGAAATGGTATCAGCTCCTCTTTGTATTTCTGGTAGAATTCAGCTGTAAATCCATCTAGTCCTGGGCTTTTTTTGGCTGGTAGGCTATCTATTGCTGCCTCCATTTCAGAAGCTGTCATTGGTCTATTCAGGGATTTAACTTCTTCCTGGTTCAGTCTTGGGGGGATGTATGTGTCCAGGAATCGATTAATTTCTTCTAGATTTTCCAGTTTATTTTTGCATAGACCTGTTTAAAGTATTCTCTGATGGTTGTTTGTATTTCTGTGCAGTCAGTGGTGATATCCCCTTGATCATTTTTGTCTATTTGATTCTTCTTTTCTTATTAGTCTAGCTAGCAGTCTTTTTTATTACTTTTTTACAAAAAACCAGCTCTTGGATTCATTGATATTTGAAAGGTTTTCTGTGCCTCTATCTCTTTCAGTTCTGCTCTGATCTTGATTATTTCTTGTCTTCTGTTAGCTTTGGGGTTTGCTTGCTCTTGGTTCTCTAGTTCTTATGCAATTTGAGATCTTTCTAGCTTTTTAATGTGGGCATTTTAGTGCTGTCAAATTTCCACTTAACACCACTTTAGCTGCATCGTAGAGTTTCTGGTACCCTGTTTGTTTTCACTGGTTTCAAAGAACTTCTTATTTCTCTCTTAATTTCATGATTTACCCAGGGTCACTTTCATCAATTTCCATGTATTTGTATAATTTTGAGTGAGTTTCTTACTCTTGAGTTCCAATTTGATTGTGCTGTGGCCTGAGAAACTGTTATGATTTTAGTTCTTTAGCATTTGCTGAGGACTGATTTACTTCTGAGCTTGGTCCAGAACTGAGTTCAAGTCCTGAATATCTTTATTAATTTCCTGTCTCAATGATCTAATATTGACAGTGGGGTGTCAAAATCTCTCACTATTATTGTGTGGGAGTATAAGTCTCTTTGTAGGTCACTAAGAACTTGTTTTATGAATCTGGGTGCTCCTGTATTGGATGCATATATATTTAGGATACTTAGCTCTTCTTGTTGAATGGATCTCTTTACCAATATGTAATGCCCTTCCTTGTCTTTTTTGATCTTTGTTGATTTAAAGTCTGCCAAGACCAGCTCAGTCAAGGAAACCCTAACCCAGCAGTGCTAGAGGAATTAAAGACATGCACACAGAAATATAGAGGTGTAGAGTGGAAAATCAGGGGTCTCACAGCCTTCAGAGCTGAGAGCCTTGAACATAGATTTACCCACATATTTATTGACAGCAAGCCAGTGATAAGCATTGTTTCTATAGATTAACTAAAAGTATAACTAAAAGTATTCCTTACGGGAAACAAAGGGATGGGTCGAAATAAAGGGATGGGTTTGGCTAGTTATCTGCAGCAGGAGCATGTCCTTAAGGCACAGATTGCTCATGCTTTTGTTTGTGGTTTAAGAATGCCTTTAAGCAGTTTTCCTCCCTGGGTGGGCCAGGTGTTCCTTGCCCTCATTCTGGCAAACCCACAACCTTCCAGTGTGGGCGTCATGGCCATCATGAACATGTCACAATGCTGCAGAGATTTTGTTTATGGCCAGTTTGGGGGCCAGTTTATGGCCAGATTTGGGGGGCCTATTCCCAACAAGTCTATTTTGTCAGAAACTAGGATTACAACCCCTGCTTTTTCTCTTTTAAATTTGTTTGGTAAAATTTCCTTCATCCTTTTATTTTGCTCTCATGTGTGTCCTTGCACGTGAGATACGTCTCTTGAATACAGCACACCAATGGATTTTGACTCTTTATCCAGCTTGCCACTCTGTGTCTTTTAATTGGGGCATTTAGCCCATTTACATTTAAGGTTAATATTGTTATGTGTGAATTTGATCCTGACATCATGATGCTAGTTGGTTATTTTGCAGACTTGTTTGTGTATTTGCTTCATAGTGTCACTGATCTGTACATTTCAGTGTGTTTTTTGTAGTGGCTGGTAATGGTTTTTCTTTTCCACATTTAGTGCTTACTTCAGGAGCTCTTGCAAGGCCTGGAGATAACAAATTCCCTTAGCATTTGCTTGTCTGAAAAATATTTTATTTCTTCTTCACTTGTGAAGCTTAGTTTGGCCAGATATGAAATTATAGGTTAAAAGTTCTTTTAAGAATGTTGAAAATTGGCTCCCAATCTCTTCTGGCTTGTAGGGATTCTGCTGAAAGGTCTGCATGTCTTTTAACTGGTATTTTAAGTATGATTAATCATAGTATTATCATTGTGTACTTGGAGTTAATTCTAGGTTTTCATTTTGTGCCTTTTTACTTATTATTTCTTATTCATCTCCTGTTTTTCTTATTCATCTCCTGATCACATTTATTTTATTCCTCTATTTTGTCCTCTCATTGTTTGAAAGTTAGATTATTTTTCTGTTTCACATGTATTCTCAACTTTACAAAAATCAAATCCACTTCTCCTAAATTTAAGATTCTTAGAATGCTTTACCCCAATCACTCTCCACCTTAAATCCTATTGTTATCCAGTAGTTTAATGTTTTATTACTTATTTATTCTTAACTTTATTCATTATTAATGTTGTTTAAACAGTTAATGCTTATTTTATAAATTTCCATGTTTGTCAATATTTTTGCTTCACAATTCTTCATTTTGGATTTAATTTTCTCCTTCCTAACAGAGGAAAAGTATGCATTTTTGTAAATTTATCACATGAAGTAAACTCTGTAGAATCATTTCTGGTGAGGATATATTAGTGGTAAACTACTTCCATTTGTGTTTATCTGAAAATGTGTTTATTTTGACTTTGCACTTAAAGTGTAGAGTTTTAGGCTATGGTTATTTATCTCAGCACATAGAAAATCTTTTGCAGTCTTAATTTCTAACGCTGCTGTTGAAAAAGTTGGCTGATAAACAAATTTTAATCCTTTCTTAGGTAATCCATCTTTCTCTGATTGCATTTAGGATTTGTCAGTATTTCTCAGTTTTACAATATACATCAAGATGAGGATATCTTTCTATGACTTTTGCTTGGAAACTTTTATTTTCTGAGAATTAATCTATTTTATATATTCTGGACCAACTCTTTACCATGATTTAAAATATTTCCTCTTTCCCAGTCTCACTTTATTCTATTTCTGAAATCCCTATTAAAAAAACATTGCGCCTTCTTAGTCTATCCTTGATGTCATGTATCTTTTATTTTCCATTTCTTTCTGATAGACGTGTTCTGGGAAATTTGCTGAGATCAGTTTTTTAAATTCTAATTGTCTCTTTATCTGAGTTTAATATGTAGTTTAGCCCACTCAATGGGTTCTTTTATTATATTTTAATATCATTTATTTATGCAATCACTTAACAATATATATTTTAGTAGAACTTATGTAAGCACTGTACTTTATTTGATAAAGTTGTTTTCCATAGCTAACAATTCTGATATCACCATATATTGAAAGATTAAAGATGGTGGATAGTGGGAGCCAGGTTTCTTATTGTTGAAGAAGGAGGTTACTTATAAACAAAGGGAGGTGGCTAGAACGATCTATATGGTAATGGACTAGAGTTGTAGACATCAGTATGAACTCATGCGTAAATTAATATAGATACAGATGTTACATATGTAAATATCTATATGTGTGTTATATACATGGGTAAGTGTGGATACTTATGTTTCTTTTCTGTCAGCTGAAAGAACAAGAAACAATAATAACCATGCAGCAATGAGCATACCTAGTGCCAAGATGTTGGTTTCTAATACCATTTACAATAGAAAGAAGCATGGCCCCTTGGAGAAATTATTGATTTTAGAACTAGAGCAGAAAATGTACAAGATAAGCCTGGAGTATCTTGCAATGCCAAAAAGTAAAAATATGCTAAGAAAAATTAAAAAAAAACCTACATGATGAAGGCATGAGAAAGACACAGAAGCCAGCTGAAAAAGCTTTCGACTGCCTAAGCTAGAACAATTTCAGCAACAAAATTAATAAAGCAGTACTGGTTCGTAATCTATAGTATAAATTAAATATCCATGTATTGTTGCTGATATGAATAAATGATTAAATAAATGGAGAATAGGCATATTTTTCCATGCAGATGAACTCAACGTTTTTTTAGATTCTCTGTCCTTAGGGAAGTGGAATATACCTTTCCACTCCTTAATGCAGTCTGTACATACAGATGTGCTTCAGGGAGTACAGTATGAAAAGGGTAAAAAAAAAGAATAAGGTTGTAGATATCTGACAAATATTACTTCAGCCCAGTGATTAAGGGCAATGTTAATACTAATAAGTGATGTTGATAATATGTGCCCCTGGTATGATGTGATGAAAGTGTACTTTACCTCTGTAGTGTTCTCCCCAGAAACATGAGCCCAGTCTAATCATGAGACAAATATCCAACAAATCTTAGGGACATTCTATAAAATACCTGACCAGTATATCTAAAAAACTGTCAGGGTCATGAAAACCAAGGAAAGTCTGAGAAACTGTCACAGCCAAGAGAAGCTTAAGGAGATATGACAACTAAATGTAATGTGGTATCTTGGGTGGGATCCTGGAACACAAAAAGACATTAGGTAAAAACAGAGAATCTGAACAAGTATCAACTTTACTTAATAATGCTAATAGTAATAATATATAAAGATTGGTTCATTAATTATAACAAATTGTTAATAACAAAGGAAACTGTGTGTGGGTTTAAACTCTCTGTACTATAGTTACAATTTTTCTGTAAATCTGATGTTGTTTTTAAATAAAAACACTATTTATAAAATACATATTTTATAGCTTCCATTGCATTGTGTCATTATCTAATGGGTTTAGGAATCTAACACTGCCATTGTATGTGTGTGTTTATCTGTTAATTCTTGTTCATAGTATATTGCTTTTGGGGGAGCTTTACATTTTTTATTATGAATTCATTTTCACTAAGACTTTATATCAGGTTCTTTTTTATAGCCTGTATTGAAATAGTGTCACTCCAGAATGGTTTTTACATTGCTTCTTCTAGGTACCTCAGAGAAATCACTCACCATTTTTGTGTCAATCTCTCAGATCATGCCAAATCCATAAAAGATTAAGGGTCATTATTGTGAATTCAAAGGGAGGCTTCTTTCTTACCAGAGACTTAGGTGAGAAAAGTGACAAGTCTAGTCCAGCATTGAGCCATGCTGAATCCTGCATGCTGCACTCTGCCCTGTGGTGGCTGATTGATATGTATAAGGGAGTGGGCTCCCTAAGGGTATGAGACCAGCTTCCTTGTTGGGAGATTTTTTTGATCCATCTCTTTACTTAAGATGTAGTAGCTCTGATGGCCTGAGATGTGTGTAGCTAGGGAGAGGACTCAGTTCCAATGCTCTGCCTCACAGTACCTCATCTTGTGTCTCCAAGCCCTCCAGTTACCAAGCCTGATGCCTGTTTCACTCAATCCCCAGTCATTCATATCTTGGCCTCCTAGGTTCACATGTTAAACCTCTATGCACTTTCCTCTTCATTTTTGGCCCCTCACAACTTATCCTGTTTGTTAATTCAACTATGTAGTTAAAAGGAAGTGTGTTACATCTAAGTCAGAATCACTTGGTATTTGAACCCAGAGATTTAGAATTACCTAGTCTGAAACATGGATGTGTGTCTTGCTCAAGCCACATAGCCAGTAAGTGGTTGAGTCAGGACTCTAAAGGGGTTTTCTTACTTTCTGCCATACAAATTATTTCTCCACATCCAAGTCATAGATGAAACATGTATAATAGTGGTCCAAAGGCGCTTCAAAATTTCACTAAAAGAAAACCTACACACATCCATCAGTCAAAACTTTTGGTAAAGCTTTTCATTCAGCTCATATTTTTCCATCTTGTTCACAAGAATATGGTAAATAGTATAGCGGGTTCAACAAGGAACCCCCCAAAAAATTCATTTCCATCCAAAACCTCTGAATGTGACCTTATTTGGAAATAGGGTATTTGCAGATGTAATTATGTTAAAATAAAGTCATACTGAATTAGGATTGACACAAAATCCAATTACTGGTGTCCTTATAAGACGACGACACAGCAATAAAAGGAGATTTTACAGATGGTCTCCGACTTACAATGGTTCAACTTAACGAGTTTTCAACTTTACAGTGATGCAAAAGCAATACACATTCAGTGGAAACTGTACTTTGAGTACCCATACAACCACTCTGTTTTTCACTTTCAGAACAGTATTCAATAAATTACATGAAACATTCAATACTTTATTATAATACAGGTTTTTGACAGATTACTTTACCCAACTGTAGGCTACTGTAAGTACTCTCAGAACATTTAAGGTAGGCAAGACTAAGCTATGATATTCAGTAGGTTAAGTATATAAAAGGCATTTTTACTGACAATATTTTCCATTTGTAATGGGATTATTTTAAAGTAATTTCATTGTAAGTCAAAGATTATCTGTACGTAAAGATAGAAGCAAAGACTGGAATTATTCTGCCATGGTCAACGAATACCAGGAGGCATCAGGAGCGGGAAGAGGTAAGGAAGTATTCTTTCTTAGAGCCATCAGAGTGAGTGTAGTCCTGCCATCACCTTGATTTCAGACTTCCAGCCTCTAGAACTTTGGAAAGAGTTGTTGTTTTAAGCCACTACGTTTCTGGAAATTTGTTATAACCATCATAGAAAACTAACACAAATGGATTTGCTAAATGCCTCACTACATCAAGGTGCAAAGTTTCTTAGTAATTCTCCTGAAGGCTCTTTGGAATACATCTGATCCCCATGTTTTAGAGCCTTTCTCACTCTCTTTCATTTCTTGCCAGTTACTGACCATTGCTGTTTACCTCTGTAAGTCCTTTTATTGTACTAGGATACAATTTATCAGTCCATCTCAAGGAAGGGCATTACTGTTCTTGAGACCATATATCTGGGTGTCATTCATGTCGCCTTTTTCTCCCTCACTTCACAAACTTCATCAAAAGCAAGTCCTGCCTTACTTTCCTATCTCTTATTTCTGTAGCCCCAGTGCCCTTCCCTATCCAGGCCACATCATTTCTGCAAGAGAGTTCTACCTCCTAGTATTCCAGTTTTCCTTATTCATCCTTTTATTCCATCCATCCATCCATCCATCCATCCATCCATCCATCCATCCAACAAACATTTACTAAATATCTGCTGTTAGAAGAGCACTCTGCAAGGTGCTCTGGATGCAAAAATGAATTAAAAAGAGACTAGGTCCCTGACCTGATAAGAGTTTATAACATAGTGTGGGTAAAAACATTAATCAAATAAGCTCACAGACTAATGTGGAATTGTCTTAGTAACAAGAACTCTGAAGAAGAGTCATGAGTGTTGTGAGTGGGACTCTTTGAAGAGGGTCTTTCTTCTCTCTCCTTAGATTAGAAGTCAAAGAAAATATCTGTGAGGACTAAAAGGAAAGTTAAAAATAGATGGTTGAATTTATGTGAGTTATCTACAGTTACAATAGCACCAACGTGTTCTTGTACTTACATTATATTCTATAATAAGCATAGCTTTACAATTATAAAAAATGCAATAAATGAGATATTTATAATAACTTTGGATACACTACTTTACCTCATTTGGGATGCACTGAGATGACCACAGAACTCTGGCTTACCTATTATCCCAGTTGCAACACTACATTTTAATTTTCTGTTTATATGTTGGTCTAAAAGCCTCTAGAAAACAGAAGTATGCCCTATTAACTTCTGTGTTTCAAACACCAAACCCCAGTAAGCCACTGGTGGACTCTAAATAAATGTTTTTGAATGTATAGATGGATGGATGAAAATTAACAGTGAGACTACTGGACTTCTTTTTAAATAGCTGCTTATTGCATGCAAATGTCCAGAAAATGACAGAGGAAAAAAAATTGAAAAAATTTGGACTTCTATCAAAGATATGCTTTCAAGTATAGGGTGCATTTAAATCTTCAACATTGTTTAATTTCATTCATGGATGAGCAAGACAACTAGAAATTTCAGCCCTCACTTACTGCCACTGCAAAGTTACCTGGTTATCCATTTATCCAAATGATTATTTAGTGTGAAACCCTCTATGTGATTTCCAAACAATGTCATCATTTTCTGAACAATGACAAGTCAATGAGCCAAATTAAGTGCCTTTTCTCATCATACACTAATTAGAATTCTTCCTAGTAGGTAAGGTTCCTTAACACAACTTTAAAATATTACTCTATAATTCAAGGTCAAGTTTGCACTGAATAAATTAGCTTAATTTAAGTGTCACATTGATCAGGGATATTGAACGGATGTGCATATGCTTCTAGTGCTTGGAGTGCCCATGGAATCACTGAGTAATCTTTGGACATTAGCATTAAAAAATCTTTTCAGAGGAAGAACAATGTGGCTTGCCTTTCCTTGAGTTACAGAGCAAACTTCTCATCAATAGAAATCCAAAGAATGTATTTTTTTCGTAACCATCAGTGATTTTTTGAAGCACGAAGAATAAAGTACTTCTTACTGAAAATATGGTAAAGAAGAAGAAAGTTCAGACATTCTAGAGAGTGGGGAATTACTTAGCATTGAAAGGGACTCTGAAATATTGCAGGCCTATAAATTGGTTGCACAGACCTCAATTTTAATCAGAAATGCAGTGGATATTCCTCCTTAGATATTATATTGTTTGAATAATTCTCTTATTTTTTAGTAGTTTATACTTAACATGGAGTGCTCAACTCCTTTAGATGATAAGAAAATATATGTAAGTCTCGCATACCCATAATTCTTACCTTCGTTTAAGACTATTAAGTTAATTTGTAATTTTAAGGACATCTAATCTCTGGAGAAAGCAAAGTCAGAAAATAAATGAGGGTACATTTGGCTTTGTCCTTTACTGAGGTTGGGAAATGTTGCCTCTGCCTCCATAAGTAGGTCTATTACTCCCTTCAAACTTGCATCTGCAAAAGGTAATAATCTTTTACTCTCAGCAAAAATAAAGTAGGCCAGCCTTCCCTTTGGGCATATGAGCTCTGCCACTTACAGTCAGTTGCCTTCATGATGGATAGAAGTGTCTTCTTGTGAGCCATCTCTACCCCATTGTTAGTGTCATATGGAAGCATGGCTTTTTAGAAGTGGCATGACTTATTGTTTATGTCTGTTGTAGAAAAAGTATGTGTTAAACATTTGCATAACCACCAACACCTATAAATATTTATAACTTTGTGAGTTCGTCCATTTAGCCTTGTTGCTCAGGTTTTTAGTTTACTTTCTTAAAGTTGCCAACCAAGTACCCAGGGAAAGGCCCAGAGATTTACAAGCACATTAACTCTTTGCCAGCTCTCTACAAAGCAGATACCATGTCCTAAAGTGAAGATTGGTTCCAGAAACTCAAAGGCAAAGAAAGAAGTATTTCTAGTGTCTTATGATTCAGGGTGGGTAAGAGTTATGGACTTGTGAGAAGAATTAAGCTCCTCTAATGTAAAATCAGCCTAAGTTATTTTACTAAACTAAGAATGTGCTTGCCTAGACCAAATAGTCTAATGGTCAATGTTTTAAATAATTTCAAGATTTATTTGCTCCATGCCAAAAGGTACTCTTAGAGTAGAAGAAAGGGGGGTTCACGTAAAGGTATATTCCAAAATTATCTAGGATGGCTTGGCTTCTCATTTCATGCAGACAATTTGCTCAGGCAGATGTAAGAGCAGAAACAGTGTCCACAAAGTAGAGCACACATAGCTTGGTAAAACTTTCAAGTGATGGTGGGATAAGGACTGGATTGAGATATTTGAATAAAGTTGGCCTCTAGAATATTTAATTATCTCCCAAATATGAGCCCTTGCAGTATCAGTTGAGCTGCCCTGAACCTTACTTGACATGAAAAGCAGTCAAGACAAGAAAGTTATGTCCTAAAGTAATTTAAAATAACCTCCAAATACAGTTCCACAGGATAACAGGTGGCTGAGGGGAGAAAGGTTGTGCAAGTTTGTCCAAATCTTTTGAAATTGACTAGAGAAATATAATTATATTTCTTGATTTATGTTTTACATACATTGAGATGAGGAAGCAAAAGGCAAATAGTGCACGGTGTTCAGTCCGGGATTTCCCCTAATTCCCCTATGGAAATCCCCACATGGCACTGGCACACAGTCTCAGATTCCATTCCTTTGTGGGTTCTTGAGAATACAGAGCCCATATCCTTGAGCTGTCTAATCTTATGTCACAGGGTTCCCGGTGGGAGTCTTCAAAGTAGGATCTACCTTGCCCCTGGGCTGCATCAACCTACCTGCCAATGCTGAGTTCTACATACATACCTATATGGCTTAGTCTACAGAACACTCAAAACAAAATAACTATCTTTCTAGGTACTGAGCCAGGATTGAAAACAGTATCCATTTCCTAAGAATAAGTGAAGAATGAATTATCACTTAATATCTCAAATAGAGAAAACTTAAACATTGTGACATTGTCACAGATTCAAATTTGCTAGGGAGGTTAAATATAAGAAAGAAAATTCAGCATCCTGATGAGCAGGCACCACTAAAACAAATTCATAGAAATGCATGAAACCTGAAGAACCACAGCATACACAATGCAATATTTGCTCACTGAACTCTTTTATGGTATTCATAGAAGGGAAAAAGTGTAATAAAAAGAAAAGATCCTTCAAAATATTTTTATTTTGAAGAAACACTGCTAAAAAATATTTTGTTCAGTAATTATATATTTTAACTCAATTTACTGACATTTAAATTAAGATTTGTAGTGTATCTCTGTTTTCTAAGAGGTCCCACTGCAAATTCAGTTTGGTTCAGTCCATATACTTGTGGGAATAGCTAGTATGTATAAGCACTAAATCAGACCCTCAGGGTATACAGAGGTACTTGGAATCTAATTGGGGAAAGAAAATAAGGACACATTAGAAATTAGGAAACATTTATTGAGAACCTACTCTGTATCTTACATGGTTCTAGTTTCTTGCTCAGTGCTCTGATCCAAGGTGTATATATATATATATATATATATATATATATATATATTTTAACAAGAGGTACACAAAGCCAAGTAGAAAGTTGTTGGCATTTTGAACAGTAATATTAATAAATAACAATGGGAATACTTACTGAGACCTCCCCATATTTTATTAAGAACTCCCCATATTCTAACACCATTGTAAGCACTTTACACATAGTAACTCATATAATGCTCACAATAACTCTATGAGGCAGGTACCATTATTATTCCTATCCTGCAGATGAGGAAAGTGAGGAAAAGAGAGGTTAGGTAACTTGCTCTACCCCTACTCACATCTACTATTCAACATGTGAATTGATCTCTATTCCCCCTGGAAATACCAATGAAGGCCTGTGGTAGGGCATAAACCTGAAAACAAGACACACAGGACCCCTTCTTACCTTTACTCAGCTAGGCACATAAGTATCCCAGACCAAGAAGGGGAACAGGTCTCAGGGTCCAGAGAAACTGTTCCACAGTGACTCGACTTGCAGGCATAAGCAAGAAGCAATCAACTGAAACACAGGCTTAAATGAGAGTCCACACACCGCTCCCTCCAATGTCCTCATCCCAGAGTGTTTGAAACCAGACTATATCATCTAAGCAAGACAGTGCAGAAACTGTGCAATCCCAAGGAAAAGATCTCTAGAGACTTATATTTGGGGACCTCCAACTGAGATGGCTGCTTTGCTATCCAACCATTGCATTTGTGAAGCCTACTGGTTAACAAGTCTTCCATCAGAGAACTGTTAGCCTTTGAGTACCTCACTCTAAAATAGAAACATTAACATTGATACCAGCAGTCATTAAAATGAAAATTAAAGGGAAAAAAAGAAAAATATACCGAAGTCATAGGAAAAGAAGATAATATGGGAAGAATGGAAAAAATTACTTTCCTCAGAGACATAAAATAAGACACTACATCTTTTACCTCAAGGAAAGGATATCACAATTGTCAGAGAACAAAAGGCACCTCATGGAAATAAAATGATAATAATAAGATCAGAAATCACAATTCAACAAAAGTATTGGAAGATTAAAATTTAGGCAATCTCCTGGAAGAGAAAATTAGAAGTAATATACAATAGAAAAAAGTTAAGAAAATCAGAACATTTATCCAGGGTGTCCAATATCCAAACAATAGGAGTTCCAGAAAGTAAGGAAAGAAAAATGAGGAAAAAAAATTATCAAAAAAAAAATTAATACAAGAAAGTTTCCCTTGTCTACAACAGAAGGAGTTTCAAAGGACCCGACACATAAAGGAAAAGTGTTCCCATCAACTCACATCACTAGGAAAGCTCAGAGCTCCAAGGCTAAGGAACAGATCCTAAAAACTTTCAGAAGGGAAAAACAATTCATACTGATACAAATCAGAAATCAAAATTGCAACAGATATTTCAGCAATAAACATGGAAACTTTAATATTATTGAGCTATGAGTTCAAAAACTCAAAGGAAAATGATTTCCCACTAGAATTCTCTATCCAGCCAACCCATCAATCAAATGAGTAAAATCTCAGCAACTTCACTTCCAAAGTATCTTTTCTCAGGAAGCTATTAAAGATTTGTTCTACCAAATCAGGAGCATAATTATAGAAGAAGGAAGGCAGAGAATCCAGGAAACAAAAGTACTAACACAAACTTTTGGCAGAGGAAGGCCCCCGTAAGAGAAGTACAAACCAGACTTAAAGAGGCAGTAATTTGTATGAGAGCAGGAAGATATAGATTTGCAGGAGGGGGTCTCCAGGGAAATAAAGAAACTGATTATTTTGTCTGTCAGAGCATTTTTTAAAAAATTCTGAACAGGTATTCTATAAACCTGAGAAAATTACCAATAGGTATATAGAAAATCAGTAAATGAAAACATAATGCAATGAGTAACTACAGAGAAAATAAAAAAATAGGGAAATAAAAAAGATAGTATTCCACAAGAAATAGTACTGGACTCAGCCATAAAATATATTTATATGGTCATAATAAAGCAAACACAATATTTATTTAATCCCAAATTGCGAGATCTATTTTAAAAGGATGGAGAGAGCAGACATGGGGTGGGAGGCTGCTCTTGGGGGCTAAAGTTAGGAAGACAATAGATAATATCTAAATTTATAAAGAAAAAAATAGCAGTAAAAGCGTGTTATTTAAAAATATGGACACAAATACCAAAAGAATTTCAGCACAGTTGCCTCTAGGGAATAGAAATAAAGATGTGTGAAACTGAGAAACAAAGGACCACTTATTTTTAATAATTATTTGATATTATTTACTTTCTAATTTTGTATTGCAAATTATTTAAACAATACACAAATGTATAGAGAATCCATATATCAAATGGATTTGGTTTATGCAGTAGATTTTTTTTAAAGAATAAAGTAGTTTTTTTTGGTACTCCTTCCTGATCTCAATCCTACTCTATCCCTGGAGAAGTTCCTGTGTTTCAAGCACTTGCATGCTTTTAGACCCTGGCTTTCTAGGTTTACCTCTATAAACAATGTTGCCCTGTTTCCACACTTTCAAACTTTACAGAAATAGCCTCATATTGTATATGTCATTTTGCATTTGCTTTTTTTATTACGCACTGTGTTTCTGAAATTTAATTAACCATGCTGATGAGTAACTTCTGTGCATTAACTGCCATATATATTCCATTGAAAAAGGATAATGCAATTTACATATTTGTCTCCCTGTTGATGGACCTTGTAATTGTTTCCAGCTTTTCAGTATTACCATCAATACAACAAACATTTTTATACGTGTCCTCTTGAAAAGGTGGGGTGGAATTACACAGCACAAGACCTGAATATTTTACACTTTACTAGATATGACCAAATGAGTGCTTCAGTGGTTTCACCAACTCACACCTTCTCCAAGAAGTGAATGAGTTCCAGTTGTTCCAATCCTCACCAAACTCCAGGCTATACTTCTGAGAGCTGCAGGTTTTCAGAAGCAAAGACCCACATTGGTCTCCTTATGACAATCACTTCTGCTGAGGATGTTGCACCTTTATTCAGGCACAAGTAACCCAAATGGCAATAATGATGCTCCTACTGTGTAAATTTCTCCACCTTTGCTCACACCTGTCTTCCTAGACTGCCCCACTCTGTCTACCATATACTCGAAGACCAAACTCCATGCTCATGTCCTCTCCGAAGGCAGCCCTGACCACCTCTCACAGAAAGATTCTTTCCTTCCTTAGGACTCTATTCCCATTCCATGATTATTGTATGCTGTCAAGGATTAATGAGACCACTTTTCCAAAGTACAGGTCCTGTCACTTGAATTTATTCTAAGCAAGCCTCCCATTATGACAGCTTCTTACTGATAGTAAGAAGCCTTTGCATTTACACAGGGCTTTGAAGATTTATAGACTTTTTTCATAGTCATTATCACAGTTGCTTTTAGGCCTTTTTGAGTATGAGGACTCTTTTCAAACGTAAAGAAACACCTCTGCACAAGGAAAAAAAAAACCAAAACTATCATCATTTTCTGCCACTCTGTAGGTAACCTACAGAACAGGAGAAAAATTCTGCAATCTATCCATCTGACAAAGGTCTGATATCCAGAATATACAAAGAACTTAAACAAATTCACAAGAAAGAAACAAACGAGCCCCTTAAAAAGTGGGTGAAGGATATAAACAAACACTTCTCAAAAGAAGACATTCATACGGCCAACAAACATATGAAAAAAAGCTCAACATTAATGATCGTTAGAGAAATGCAAACCAAAGCCACAATCAGATACCATCTCATGCCAGTCAAAATGGCAATTATTAAAAAGTCAAGAAGCAACAGATGCTGGCAAAGTTGCAGAGAAATAAGAACCCTTTCACACTGTTAGTGGGAATGTAAATTATTTCAACCATTGTGGAAGACAGTGTAGTGATTCCTCAAAGATCTAGAACCAGAAATACCATTTGACCCAGCAATCCCACTACTGGGTATATATATGCCCAAAGGAATATAAATCATTCTATTACAAAGAGACATGCACATGTAAGCTCATAGCAGCACTATTCACAATAGCAAAGACATGGAATCCACCTAAATGCCCATCAATGATAGACTGAATAAAGAAAATGTGTTACATATACACCATATAATACTATGCAGCCATAAAAAGGAATAAGATCATGTCCTTTGCAGGGACATAAATGAAGCTGAAAGCCATTATCCTCAGCAAACTAATGCAGGAATAGAAAACCAACCACCACATGTTCTAACTTATAAGTGCGAGCTGAACAATGAGAACACATGGACACAGGAAGGGGAACAACACACACTGGGGCCTGTTGGAGGTTGCGATGGAGGGAGGGAGAGCGTTAGGAAAAATAGCAAATGTATGGTGGGCTTAATACCTAGGTGATGGATTGATAGGTGCAGCAAACCACCATGGCACACATTTACCTAGGTAACAAACCTGCACGTCCTGCACATGTACCCCAGAACTTAAAATAAAAATTTAAAAAGACTTTTTAAAATAAAAACTGTTGAGTTTTCCTCATGATAGAAATACATTATATATTGATTTAGCAGATACATAATAATGTAAAACTGTGATGATTTTAATACCACTTTTACATGGATTTTATTTTATTCATTACAAAACTACATACTTTTGAAAACTCATTTGGTGTTTCATCACCTGTATATTTAGTGGCCCATCTAAGAACAATGCCAGATTCAAAACATAAGTATTATATCTGGAAAAAGCCAAAATCTGTTGTAAACAATTTAAATATTATATTAAATTTCCATAAGTGGAGTCAAAGAAGTCATTAATAACACTCAGCAAACCTTTCTTAAAATTCCCCTCAGTTTTTTCCACACCGAGGAAAACATACTCTGCTCACGTCCTCATATCCTGCTGTGGTCTTAACTCTATAGTCTTGTGTAAACTCTCCTGGAGTTTCTCCAGACTCAGCTTGAGGTGCTGTTTCTGTTTCTCTCCTTGTCCCCGTATCACTGTTACTGTCTCTCTCCCTTCCTCCAGCCATCCTCTGAATTGCTGCCTTCCAGACTATAGATCTACCCACTTTTCTGACCAGCACCACAGAGGCCCAGGGTTAGCAACTGCCTGAAATATAAGAATTCTTACCTGAGAAATATGGGGTAGGGGAAAGCTGCAGGCATGTATTTTGAGTTCATTCTATAATGTGTGGCTACTGTTTTTTTCAGTCTGTGGAAATGTTAAGGATTTGTACAACTCTTCAGTACCTCAAGGGTCCACAGCCTTTAGGAGAAACCACTGCCTCATCTTATACCTCTTTCAAAGCTCTGCAGGACCCAGCTTAATAATTTATACAGCGTGTTTTGTGACAGTACGGGCAGCAACACCTTCTAAACTCAAACTGATGTTCAAGCATATACACTCCAATAAATCAGTGTTCCCCCCTTGTCTAATTTATGGATTCACTTGGCTAGGAAAAGGTCAGGGAAAGTATTGGAGTGGATTCAAGCTGACCCAACCATCAAAAAAAAAAAAAAAAGAAAAAAAATGAGAGCATTTCATTGTTTGTTTACCCCACACATTAGAGTTTTCATATAGATAATATTTTTACAGTAATATCCACTGACCCACATCTGACACTCAGCATAATTTATGTGAAAATACTGAAAGCATCAGCAGAATAAAAGTTAAAAAGTTGAGAAGGGATGCAGCAGGAACAAAGATGAAGGAGAAAAGTGTTTGTATAATGTATTGAGAACCCAGACACCTCATTTTTTTAGCCAAAATGGGAAAATAATGTCTGTATCAATATAAAACTTAAGTTTGTAGCATTCTAAGTAGGTAAGGTGCAAATTTTCTAGGTTTTCTCTTCTATTGGGAAATGTCCTTTTGGCTCCCTAGAATATTCCTGATGGAGAAGTAAAACTGCAAGATTAAGAATAAATATTAAACACATACAGATGCACCACATGTTACTATGCACATAAATTTGAAGCAGGAGAATTGGTATATTAAGAAACAACAGGAAATCAGATGACCGAACTTTTTGCTTAAAGGTCAGCCTATTTCATTAACAGTCTATGCGGATGTAGCAATTACTTTCATCTTCAGCTTTCTAAGAGAGTTTGGATAGGTGATCTCTAAATTTCCTCACAACTCTGAAATTCAGAATTCTGAAAGTTTTCGCATTGGATTGGTCTCATCCATTTGTCCTTAACTCTAAAAAACATACACACAATGGAAAGAACATTAAGAAGGGGTTTATAGCCCAGCTCTCCCCACAGGTATGTGATTTTGGGCAAATTATTATCTTATTTTCTTCTCGCTATTATTATTATTACTGTTATTAATCCCTCAGTATGTAATAATATATTTCTTACAGTGCTGCTGAGAGGGCTAGAAAAGATAACATATAAATATATATTCTAAATGATAAAACATTCTGCAAATATTAGTTGTTAATATTTGCATGGTCCTGTTGACAAGGCTTATTCTTCTATAGGGAGTGAGATAACAGGAGATTGAAATTTTCTAGGATAAAAGCTATGATATCCTTTGAACTACATCTTCCCATTTCCTGTCCACTCACTTCCTCACCCCTGGTAACTACCATTTTATTTGCTATCTCTGTATGGATGAACGAGTGTAGCCATTTAATGTATAACATGAGGAAGAGGGCTAATAAAAATCACATCATATCAGGAATTGTTGTTAAATAAGTAGATTTTAGCTGTCCTTGCCACAACAAAAAGTAACTATGTGAGATGATGTATATGTTAATTTCCTTCCCTATAGTAACCATTTGACTATAGGTATCCTGTAACATCATGTTGGTAAATCTCAAATATACACACGAAAAATATTTTAAAAAGAAAGAAAAAGGCTAGAGTTTAATAGCTCTTCTCCAAAATAGTCATTTGCACAGACACAGCAGCCCAAATTGTGGAATAGTCTTATGATTAATTTATTCTATTTTTTAAAATATGAAAGAATTGCTATAACTAGAGATAGGAAAAATCACCAGCAATATCTTCTCAAGTAATTAAAGACCTATTCTGGCATTTTTTAGTTTAATGAGCTGTAGAATGGGTTATACCACAGTAGGAGAGACAACCCCACAAATTCAAATGCACTGTTTGGTGATGTCTACAATGCAAACCTTCAATTTCTATACCATTCACTCACCTAAGTTTGGAATTTTTTTAAAAAGTTCCTTTCTTGGATGTTTACTTTCCCTTTATCATCAGAAAGTTTGGATTTTTTTTTTTCCAAACTTCTAAATGACTTTACTGAACCTCGTTGTTTGCTTAATCAAGAGTTACCAGGAGATATTTTCTCTGGATGGAAATAAATTAAAAATTAACTCTGACTGCTGTCTTCTACATGGAAGATTATGCAAATGTTCATCTGTTCCTTTGAAGCCTTGAACACCCTGTGGGACCAGAAACCTCTTAAATATTCCTACTAATGTTTAAAGTAAGTGTGCACTTACCAGTAGTTCAGGAGGAAGTGAGCAAACAGTGGTCACAATATCAGAATGATCAGTAACTGTATTTCCAAACAGCAAATCTCATGGTGGAAATATGGTTCTCTTGAGCCTTGCAAGGGTCAGCATCACCTCATTGAGCCTTCCTCTCCACTGCCCCAGCAAGCCACTGATATGGAATGATCCCATCCAGGGAAACTTTGCAGGCTGAGAAAAGAACTTACCCAAACTCTCTCTCCTGGTGCTTTTTTCTCCTTTTCCAAACTAACTTAATATTTTGACTAAATGAAATGTTCCTGGAATAAGATATTAATTTGACTGTTTTGTTAATAGATGAATAAGCAGGAAAACTTATTTATTCAAGCTCCTGGCTGAAAGAAAACCGTCTGGAAGAGGAGAGGCTAATTTCCTGGCTGCAAATAGCATTTGAATCAATAATGAATGTTGTGGAAGAAGCTACTTCATCTTAGGGTATTCGTAATCTAAGGAATAAGAGCACCAGTGGAGGATAAGGAAATGCTCAAAGATGTTTTTGTAGAAGAAAGAAGCACAGCTCAAAGGGTCTTAGCTCCAAAGAAAGGCAGAGGAGGCACCATGTGTGCCAGGAACTTTACTTGAGTATAATATTCCATCTTATGATCACACAGTCAGATTCATTCAAGCTTTCACAAGTTCTTTAAATCCCACTTATAAGCAGCCCCCCAAAATAAGCAATAAATAAGTCCTCTGTCTTAACGGTATGGCAAGACAGGCAAGTTAACAGCTATAGGCACAATGAGCTTAAAATGAAGTGTAAAGTATTATAAAAGAAAGCATTCAGCAGAAACCTGTACAAAGAATAGAAATTTTCTGGGCAAAGATGGAAAACGTGTGAGGGGCAGAACGATTATTATCCTCCTACAAGTGAAGCCCCAACATATTAATTATTCTAATGGTGAGGGAAGAGTCAAGATTCAGATCCAGATCTTCATCCTCGAAAGTCCAAGCACTCAGGGATTCCCAGCTGAGATTCAGAGTCCTGTTTATTTGTTTAGTCCTGTATAGTTGGAAGAAGGAAACTTCCTGGGAGAAACTGTCCTCAGATTATTCTCCTAAGTCGGAGGAGAGAAATGATAAGGAAAGATATTTTGTCATCTTTATTTCAGCAAATTAAGCAAATATTGCTTTTCAATATACTTTCTAGAAATGGTTCTAAAAGGGATTGTGTGTGACTGGCTGGGATACTTGCAGTAAGAACTCTGTGAGAGCACTAAAATTTTGAACTTCTGGCAAGGTAGAAAGGTCACATGTTTGAGCCAGCACCCAATTCTGGAATATGTCTAAGGGACTTACTCTTTAACCTAGCAAAATTGGCCTCAAAAGGATCCCAAATGCCTATTATAAGGCAAATGTTAAATAAAGTTCTTGCCAATCTTACAACTCAGAAATGTTTCTTCAAAGACATGAGAGCCATCTCTTCGAAATGTAATCATCAGGGAAAATGCCCTGTCTCAGTTTTTCTGAAAGAAGATAGACCTAACTTCAGTTGTCAACTGACTCCAAATCACAAAACCTACCTGCAGTTATAAACATAGCAGAAAATTAGCAAGTTTATCTTGAGAACATAAATGGAATAGTTGTATCCACTTGGCTGTATAAAACAGTGAGATTTCTTTCTGCTTCTGCAATCTCTTCAGCAGACTGCCTGTGGCGTGCATCACTTTTTGTGCTAATGCTTATTCAATAATAAAACTTTTATTTCTCTTGTACCTTTGCGAAAAGGTTTTCTGGGTTGGGTTCAGATTGTGTTTTAATATCAATACTTCCCATCATTTTCCTGCTGACAAAAACAGGAGAATTGAAGAGTGAATTTTTGACAACTGTTTGAAATCCAGATGGAAAGTTGAGCTTTCTCCGGTTTTGAGGAAGGAAAGAATGAATTGTTCTCATGTAATCACATGGCAGGCAAGCTTTTGCAGCACATTTAGCCAAAGCCTACAGAACATAGGGTCAAGAACAGCCTAAGCCCTTTGTCAATCTCTGTCAGTGACAATTTAATGAAAAATAGCATTTGAATTAAAAAGACGAAAGTTTCCCCAGTTTATCATCTTTGTGTAACCAGGACAATTGCCGAAGGAAGAAACGAAGACAGCCTCCCCAAATCTACCAAGAGAAAAGAGAAGAAAAGTTTTGGAAAGCTCTTCACAACATGTTCCCATGTTTGCTGTTTGTGTTGTTTTCCTTTCAGTTCTTTTTTTTTTTTTTTAATTTTTATTTTTTATTATTATTATACTTTAAGTTCTAGGGTACATGTGCATAACGTGCAGGTTTGTTACATATGTATACTTGTGCCATGTTGCTGTGCTGCATCCATCAACTCGTCAGCACCCATCAACTCGTCATTTACATCAGGTATAACTCCCAATGCAATCCCTCCCCCTTCCCCCCTCCCCATGATAGGCCCTGGTGTGTGATGGTCCCCTTCCCCAGTCCAAGTGATCTCATTGTTCAGTTCCCACCTATGAGTGAGATCATGCGGTGTTTGGTTTTCTGTTCTTGCGATAGTTTGCTAAGAATGATGGTTTCCAGCTGCATCCATGTCCCTACAAAGGACACAAACTCATCCTTTTTTATGGCTGCATAGTATTCCATGGTGTATATGTACCACATTTTCTTAATCCAGTCTGTCACTGATGGCCATTTGGGTTGATTCCAAGTCTTTGCTATTGTGAATAGTGCCGCAATAAACATACGTGTGCATGTGTCTTTATAGCAGCATGATTTATAACCCTTTGGGTATATACCCAGTAATGGGATGGCTGGGTCATATGGTACTTCTAGTTCTAGATCCTTGAGGAATCGCCATACTGTTTTCCATAATGGTTGAACTAGTTTACAATCCCACCAACAGTGTAAAAGTGTTCCTATTTCTCCACATCCTCTCCAGCACCTGTTGTTTCCTGACTTTTTAATGATCGCCATTCTCACTGGCCATTGTCTCAGCCCAAAATCTCCTTAAGCTGATAAGCAACTTCAGCAAAGTCTCAGGATACAAAATTAATGTGCAAAAATCACAAGCATTCTTATACACCAGTAACAGACAAACAGAGAGCCAAATCAGGAATGAACTTCCATTCACAATTGCTTCAAAGAGAATAAAATACCTAGGAATCCAACTTACAAGGGATGTAAAGGACCTCTTCAAGGAGAACTACAAACCACTGCTCAGTGAAATAAAAGAGGACACAAACAAATGGAAGAACATACCATGCTCATGGATAGGAAGAATCAATATCGTGAAAATGGCCATACTGCCCAAGGTTATTTATAGATTCAATGCCATCCCCATCAAGCTACCAATGAGTTTCTTCACAGAATTGGAAAAAACTGCTTTAAAGTTCATATGGAACCAAAAAAGAGCCCGCATCTCCAAGACAATCCTAAGTCAAAAGAACAAAGCTGGAGGCATCACGCTACCTGACTTCAAACTATACTACAAGGCTACAGTAACCAAAACAGCATGGTACTGGTACCAAAACAGAGATATAGACCAATGGAACAGAACAGAGTCCTCAGAAATAATACCACACATCTACAGCCATCTGATCTTTGACAAACCTGAGAGAAACAAGAAATGGGGAAAGGATTCCCTATTTAATAAATGGTGCTGGGAAAATTGGCTAGCCATAAGTAGAAAGCTGAAACTGGATCCTTTCCTTACTCCTTATATAAAAATTAATTCAAGATGGATTAGAGACTTAAATGTTAGACCTAATGCCATAAAAACCCTAGACGAAAACCTAGGTAGTACCATTCAGGACATAGGCATGGGCAAAGACTTCATGTCTAAAACACCAAAAGCAATGACAGCAAAAGTCAAAATTGACAAATGGGATCTCATTAAACTAAAGAGCTTCTGCACAGCAAAAGAAACTACCATCAGAGTGAACAGGCAACCTACAGAATGGGAGAAAATTTTTGCAATCTACTCATCTGACAAAGGGCTAATATCCAGAACCTACAAAGAACTCAACCAAATTTACAAGAAAAAAACAAACAGCCCCATCAAAAAGTGGGCAAAGGATATGAACAGACATTTCTCAAAAGAAGACATTCATACAGCCAACAAACACATGAAAAAATGCTCATCATCACTGGCCATCAGAGAAATGCAAATCAGTTCTTAATAGTTCTACTATTCAATGAGGCAGGCCTATGTCTTTCTATGGGGTCAACAGAAGTAGGAGGAGCAGGGGAGACTCTGCAGCCAGCGATGTGGGGAGGGGGCCCCCAAATGTTGGGGGGAAGCTAGAAAGAGAAGAAAGAGAAGGCTGAATGCCTAAGGTCTTAGAAAAAGGAAATGAGAGCCAGGCTTTTGTGATCCATGGGCAATGGCTGTTCATAGTGTGCCCCCTGAGACAACTGAAGGACTACAATCCCCCCAGGTATTCTATCTTGGGTGAAATGCCTGATATTCTACCATCAGGAATTTGTGGCTTTAGTTTTTGGGTTGATCCTTGCTCAGTCGATGAACAACTATTCATTGAGCATTTGCTATGTGCCTGGCACTGTACTGGAATCTGGGGTAGCATTCAAACAGGCACACTTTGTTTAGGAAGTAAGATACATAAATACATAAAGACAAATGTTCTAAAAGGGGAAACATTGCACTGCTGCAGGCATTGAACCCTCCAATGGCTTTTCACCGCACTTTATCACACTCAAATTACCGTCTGCCTCTCTGACTTCATCCCTGTGTGCTTTCTCTCTCTCTGTAACACACCGTCTTTTTCTCCATTCCTCAAACACTTAAAACTCACTTCTGCCTTGCAGTCTTCATACATCTTCTGCTTCTAGAACACTGGGTTCCCAGATCCTTGTATTCAGGTCTTTGCTCAAATGTTCCCTCTTCAGAGAGGCCTTTCCTGACCACTCTGAAGTGGCCATTTCATCTCTCACTGCTACAACATCCTGCAGTCATGCTCAGCATGGCCTTTACTCCTACTTAAAAATTGTTAGCATGCAATTTAATTTGTTTTTATTAGTTTATTTTCCACCTCACTCTCATGGGGGATACATTTCAAGTAGGCAGAGAAACCTGTTTATCACATTCACTGCTGTTTCCTACATGGTAAGTGAGAACAGTGCCCAGTACCCAGCGCAGAGCAGGTACTTGATGGTTATTTGATTTAATTAATTAATAAATGGCATGTGCCCAAAGAACCCGAGAGTATCTTTGAGTTAGAGGGGAAAGGAGAGAAAGCACAAGGGCACTGGCATTTGTAAGAAATGAAAAAGAGGGAAGGGAAAGGGATTAAAAATAATAATAATAATAATAAAATAAAATAACTTATCTCATATCACAGTTTTGCCTGGGGCTGCAACTGGTACTAGTGAAAATATGTTTCAGTCAGGAGCCAAGAGGAAGCTGCTTCCTCCAGCTTCCCTGGGAGCTCTGTACTTCCCATGTGCCACTGGCCATCCCTTTGCACTGGAATCATCTTCCTATATGTTTGTGGTTGCTCCTACAACATTGCCTGGGTCTGAGTTGACTTTCCCCTTTCATCTTCCTCCAGCATCCATCCCATGGCCTGGAGAGAAGCTGGCACCATCTCATAAATGTGCACCAAATGAACTATCATGAGGTATATCCTAAAACTACTCTTGCAAAATAAATGCTTGCAAAAATGAAAATAATACATAAATATTTGATACAATCTTGTCTTTTGCCATTTATCTTTCTCATAGAAGTATAAGAGGGAAGAAAAAGAAGTCATTCTACTGAGTTGAAGCCTTGAGCAAGTAGGGTTGGGCGATTTCAGACTTCATGGCAAGCTCCCTAATATGATTTGGATCTGTATCCCCCACAAATCTCATGTGAAATTATAATCCCCAGTGTTGAAGATGGGGCCTGGTGGGAGGTGACTGGATCACAGGAGTGGATTCTCATGAATGGTTTAGCACCATTCCCTTGGTGCTGTTCTTGTGATGGTGAGTGTGTTCTTACAAGAACTGGTCGTGTAAATCTGTGTAGTACTTCCTCACTCCTGCTCTCTCTCTCCTGCTCTTCTTCCTGCCATGTAAGACACTTGCTCCCCCTTTGCCTTCTTCCATGATTGGAAGCCTCCTGAAGCCTCCCCAGAAGCAGAAGTGACTATGCTTCCTTTAGATCCTGCAGTATCATGAGCCAGCTAAACCTCTTTTCTTTATTAATTATCCAGTGTCACGTATTTTTTACAGCAATGCAAGAACAAACTAATACATCCCCCTTTAGGCAAAGACCTCACCACACTGACTTCTTAGCATCTCCATCAGTGTCTCAGACTAAATGCTTGAGGAACTGGTGCTGCTTTTGAGGACTACAGTCCATCTGCTCCAAGGAATTTTTCCAAATTTCCACTAGGAGTGTTCACCGTGACTCAGTTTCCTCTTGAAAATACAATAAGGGTAACAGTATCAATTTTTGTTTTTTTGTTTTTTTGTTTCTGAGATCGAGTCTTGCTCTGTTGCCCAGGCTGGAACACAGTGGCACAATCTCGGCTCGCTGCAGCCTCTGCTTCCTGGGTTCAAGCAGTTCTCCTGCCTCAACCTCCTGAGTAGCTGGGATTACAGGTGCATGCCACCATGCCCGGCTAATTTTTGTATTTTTAGTAGAGACAGGGTTTCACCATGTTGATCAGGCTAGTCTCGAGCTCCTGACCTCATGATCTGCCCGCCTCCACCTCCCAAAGTGCTGGGATTACAGGCGTGAGCCATGGCGCTGGGCCAACATCAAATATTTGTACAGCCTTTTACAATTCACCAAGCACTTTGCCATCCATGGTCTCATCTTTATCTTATCACAGGCTGTTACTTGAATAGGAGAGATTCCATTTGGATTCCAGATTACAGAGGGCAAGCAGAGATGAATTACAACTTCTGGAAGGAGAATAAAGAGTGCAAGGAGCAAACACAGCCTAGCATGGCTTCCCATGAAAGAACAAGAGGAATACATCTGTACCTTCTGACATCTGTAAGCTCTTTGAGGGCAGGTGTCATGTAGCACTACTATTAATGATGGCTACTATTTAGCAAGTACAGTCATGTCAGTTAACAACAGGGATACATTCCAAGAGATGCATCATTAGATGACTTCATCATTGTGTGAACATCATACAGTGTACTTATGCAAATGTAGATGGTATAGCCTACTACACACCTAGGCTACATGGAGTAGTCTATTGTTCCTAGACTACAGGCATGTTACTTAACTGAATACAGTAGACAATTGTAACACAATGGCAAGTATTTGTGTATCTAAACATAGAAAATGCTCAGTAAAAACATGGCATTATAATCTTATGGGACCACCACTGTATAGGTGGTCCATTTTTTACTAAAACATCATTATGCAGTGCATGACTGTACCTGCTATGTATCAGGCCCTAAGAAGGGCACAAAAAACACACATTATTGGTCTAGATTTACTGTTGGTGGGGAATGTTGGATAATAAAAGGCTTTCCTCCAACAAAACCTTAGACCAAAGCCCATAATATGTAAACCAAAAGAGTGAGTGTCTCTGTTGAGCTGTAGGTGTTGGCTGGGCCCTGTTGGCTCCTCTCTCCTCCCTTCAATTGCCACTCCTGTGGCCATGGAGACAACTTGGGGAAGTGCCCAGAGCACAGTTGGAAAAACAGTGCTCTGTGGAGAAGGCCTTGGCTGGGCCAGGCACCACAGGAGAAAACTGAGTGAAAGGAGGTAGGAAGGCAACAGAGGAGTTGTTTTCCCATGTGGCATTCTGGTTGATGGGCCCAGCTTCTCTGATGAGGGGTTTAGCTGATGTATTCTCCTGTGCTATGAAAAAGCCTCCTCACCTTGCCTGAGAATCCCCATGACTTTGAGAAATGTCCTTACGGCAACATAAACCTCTAGTCTCCAATCAAGTTTCCAGTCTGGATGCTAGGTGCTGGAAAGACGATTGTCCTGGACACTTTTCCCACTTCTTTCCACTTAAATCCCATGTGAAAGTAGACAAGGATTATAATTCTGTCTGATGTCCACTTCTCAGCATCCACAGACCACTGCAAAATGCATCCCTGCCAGTTGAGAGCTCTGCCTGCAGACATCAGGGAACCTTGAGAAGTCTGACCTCCTTGCAGCCCTTCTCTCGCTCTTGCTGGGCCCTGGCAGATAGTGATTTAGCAAAGACAGGGATGACTTGGGGGACTCACCTTCCCCTGAATTCTGCACCCACCTCTCAACGGTGCTTGGCAAAGGCTTGGGAGCTTGTCATCTTTCATACTCACCTTTTGTATTCTGGACAGCCTCCCTGGATATTTTTCTATCTTGTCTGCGCTAATGGAGACCTTACCTGTTAGAGATCCCTTCCTCTTCCTGCTCTCTGTCCAACACAACCCCTTAGAATAATAACAGGAACAAAAATGAAGCCTTGCGTTTGAACATCTTACTATCATAAAAAAGCACATTGGCTTTGGAATTGAACGAAGAAAAACATATAACGGCAGAAAAGAGCTTAATCCACTGCCTGAAGCATGGCAAGGTATTCCCTAAATCTGTGGGTGACAGATAAGTCTGCTGTTGTTACTACTGCCAGCACACCAGGGACTGCTGCCAGACATCCCTAGGCACACTCCAGAAGGAATGTGTTCCTCCTGCCCTTGTTCAGCCTTTCCTCTTTTCCCCTAGACTGGACCCTTGAAGTCCCAGGATGCCTTAAAGTTGAACCTCTCTGGGTTAAGTTATGACAAATTGTTCTGCTCACCTAAGGCACAGCTGCCGCAAAGTCAGACTGAGACGTAAGGCTGTCTAGGGAGCAAGGGTGCACTTGGGGTTAGCCAAACTTACGTCTGGAGCCACCATTTCACTGACGGTAGATAACGCTTAAATTTGCTTTTGGAAAGGTAGGTTTATTTTGTTTTTGTTTTTTGGTTTGAAATATAGTCCTTGCATGGTAAACAGGCAGAAAGCTTCTGGAGCCAATATATAAGCAGAAGAATAAAAATAGAAAAGAAATTTGAGTGTGTGTTGCTGGACTAGAGGGTTGTGAAAGCAGTGACACCCCATACGTCCCAGGCCAAGTGTGAGGCCAGCTCTATGACAATCATCTACAGACACTGAGGTACCTGAAGAGGGGAGACTGCTCTCACTGCCTGGCTAGAGGTCTGCTGAGATGCAGGATCTCTGGGCTCAGCCTGGGGCTGCCATCGGAGCAAGCAGGATCATAGTGAGGAAGGTCACAGGAGCACAACAAAGCCCCATCACCTGGGATATATGGGAACATAGAGATGGCACCTGCTTGTGACCTGGAGAATCTTAAGCATAGGAAGATGGTAGGGGTGGTCCTGGATGTCAGGAAGAAAATAGAGAGGGCAGCAGTGAGGTATCCTTGGTTCCTGTCCTGCCTCGTAACCAGGAGGCATGTGTTTCTTATAGACCAGACTGGTGCTATAAAGGGAAGCAGAACTTAGGCTATCTTACATGTAATCTATACACTTAAGAAGGCCTTTTAGATGAAGAAACTGTTAGAAAGAGGCTACATTTTTAACTGCAGTGGGTCAAAAGCTGAGGAGTCTCAAAAGGTCAGCCAAGGAACCCATTACCTGTGCCAGAGAACTGTGTATGTGGAGATCCTGCAAGTTCTTTCTAAGAGCCCACACTGGCTCTCGAAGAGAAAGACAGCAATGGGTGGCTGCCACTCAGAGAACATCAACAGCCAGACTGCAGTAGCACCAGTTAAACGACATCTTCTTTGTGTTTTAAATCTCATCCCCTCCCCTACCCAGAACAAGAAAGAGCCAGAAAAGGATGAGAAGGATGGGAAGGAGAATTTTTAAAAATGTTCTTTCCCCACTACTCGCCTCTGAGCAGTGGTATGCTGCTGGCTCTCTTGGCGGAAAACACCCTGGTTTGTAGTGGTTGCCAATTTCCATGGTGCAAATACTCCCACCATGGCTGATTTAATCCACCAACCTGACAACACTGAACTTGGAATTGCAAAGAGATGCTAACAGTTGGCTCTTGCTGAGACTTTGATCCATCTCCAACACACTGCTGCAGCTGAGCCACAGATCAGGCCTGAGCTGGAGTGGGAAAAGAAAGGGGGTGGAAAGACAGGGGAAGATCTGAATTGGGTATGAGATTGAAAACTTTATTTACACTAGGCAGGATCTCTTTACAACAGCATGAGGCTTAATAGCCAAAGTGGGCCTACTCTTGGAGTTGAATGTGATCAAGAAACTTCATAACCTCTAAAGATGTCATCAAGAACTTTGAGAAAAAGATGAACCAGTGTATACTTAAGATAGCAGTGAAACATAAAACCATTCTCTGCTTGTATCTCATCAAGTTCAGACTGTTTAATGTTCATGCTATATTTCAGTCCCACAGGACCCCTCAGGAGCTACTCATTTATTACATTCCGGAGAAGCAATAAATCTGTTGTGGATCTTTTTACCTTTCATTCATGCTAACCATCCTCCTTCAGAGAAATGAGGCTGAACTTTCATGATGAGAGTTCATCACATTTGTTTCACAGAAAATTAAGAAATTTGGACAATATGAGTGCCATCAAGTGACAAAGCAGAAACCCAGCTAGTGGCAGAAAGGATAGACCAGGGAAAGCATGTGTCCTGATGTCTCACTGCCTTCCCAGCTCCTGAATCATCCTTGTGCTGTGTATGGCCATTACACTGTGAACCCTCTGCAGACACTGAGCTAGGTCCTCAGGACTCTACCTGCAGTGGAAATTTCTCTTGCTAGACATAAGCTATGAGAAGGAGAGATTGCTTTGGGAAGGGAAATAGTTGGAGCAAGATGGCTGTTGACAAGGAGCCTAGCAGACTATGACCCATCATATAGGCAAGTATACTTTAGACATCCCTCACCTGCCCAAGTCCCAGCCTGGCCCAAGACACCATCACCGTCTGTCTAGAGAAGCAGTAATCTTCTAACTGGTCTCGCTAATTCTATCCTTGCTCTGTATCATATATTACACACACAGTAGCCAGAGTTATTCATTAAAACCCAAGTCAAATCCTATCTGCTGAAAAACAAAACAAAGGCTCCTCCAAAGTCCTTCCAATGACCTCACCTCCTACCACTCTACTATTCACTCTTCTCCAGCCACACTGATCACTTTGGTATTCCTCAAACCACCAAACATATTCCCACCTCATGGTCTTTGCACTTATTGTTCTCTCCCCCTGGTATTCTTCCCATCAGAGGCCATGTCACATACTCCATCATTTACTTAAGACCTCTTCTCAAAAGACATGTTAAGCAAAGGCATCCTGACCACCTTCTATAAAAAGCCACTTGCCCGATCCCATCACTTCCTATTCCCCTCATTCTGGTTTATTTTCTGCAAGCACTAACACCACATACATAGTATATATTAGCATGTTTGCTCACTGTTGTCTTTTGATTTGCAATGGAGTTTAAACTTCAAAAGAACAAGGACTTTGCCTGATTTGTTGTATCCTTAGCATAACAAATGAGCCGATGCATGTAACAGCAGCACAACAGATATCTATTACATTAATAAATGTTCTCCTAAATAATATGCATTGACAACTAACAAAATGTGGGGAAAGGATCCTCCAAGCCTAAAGAGCAAGAGGCATTCCATGAATCATCCCTTTCCTTCCTCACCATGAGATAGATGGGAGAGACAGAAAGTTCACCCGCTTTAGCATTCTATTTTTATAGAAAGGACACAGATTCCTAAAGAGAAGAAAATAAACACATGTTGGGAGGAATATTAAATTCCACTAGAGCTATGTTTGCCCTCACTAAACCACATTTACCATCTTTTCATCTCCCTCTGTCCATGTCTATCTCTTCCTCACGCCCTTAATTCTTTCATTCCATCTACATTATTTATAACTTTGGAAGTAGTAGTCTCAATTGACTGGTGTAAAAGTGATTATATTTCATATTTCATCCCTGAAGCAAGTAAAGAATTCTCTAGCAGGCTTGAAACTTTCTGCTTAACTAGTGAGATGTTTTAGCTGACACTAGCATGATATTTTTTATTGAGCTATAAATTACCTATAGTAAAAAATATTGATCTGAAATATGTGAATAGAAGGTTTTGACAGAAATATACATTTGTGTGACATACACACCTATCAAGACACAGAACATTTTCATTACCTGAATGATCCCTTGTAGGCAAATCACTATACCTTTCCAGAAGCAACCATTGATCTTGTTTCTATCAACATCATTGTTTTTGTCTACTCAGGAATTTTACACTAATATACAATTTTTGCATATTTTGCCTGGCTCTTCTTGATCAGGATATTTTGAGATTCATTCATCATTTAATTTATCAAAACTTACTTTATTCTATTGCTTAGTATTTTATTGTAAGAATATGCCATAATTTGCTTATCCATTCACTTATTGATGAACATTTATATCCTTTTCAGATTTCAGCTATTATGAATAAAGCTATTTTTAACACATATATGCAAATATTTTGTGTGTATGCAAGTCTTTTGTCTTTTGTGTGGGGAGAGGGTGACTTGTGTGTTTTTATTTTTCTTGGATAAACACCTAGGAGTGGAATTGCAGAGTGATAAAGTACCTCTAGGTCTAACTTTATAAGAAATTGCCTAACTTAAAGTAACTGAATTATTTTACCCTCCTGATATGGTTTGGCTGTGTCCCCACACAAATCTCATCTTGAATTCCCACATGTTGTGGGAGGGAACCAGTAATTGTATCATGGGACAGGTCTTTCCCATGCTGTTCTGGTGACAGTGAATAAGTCTCACAAGATCTGATGGTTATAAAAAGGGGAGTTTCCCTGCACAAATGCTCCTGTCTTTGCCTGCCACCAACTAAGTAAGATGTGACTTGCTTCTCCTTGCCTTCTTCCATGATTGTGAGGCTTCCTCAACCATGTGGAACTGTAAGTCCAATTAAACCTCTTTCTTTCATAAATTGCCCAGTCTTGGGTAGGTCTTCATCAGCTGCATGAAAATGAATACAGTAAATTGGTAGCAGTAGAGTGGGTGTTGCCACCCAAAAATGTGGAAGTGACTTTGGAACTGGGTAACAATAGAGGTTTTGGGGGGCTCAGAAGAAGACAGGAAAATTTAGGAAAGTTTGGAACTTCCTAGAGACTTGTTGAATGGCTTTGACAAAAATACTGAAAATTATATCAACAATGGAATCCAGGCTGAGGTGTTCTCAGATGGAGTAAATAATTTGTTGGGAACTGGAACAAAAGTCACTCTTGTTATGTGTTAGCAAAGAGACTGGTGGCATTTTGCCCCTGCCCTAGAGATTTGTGGAACTTTGAACTTGAGAGAGATGATTTAGGGTATCTAGCAGAAGAAATTTCTAAGCAGCAAAGCATTCAAGAGATGTTTTGGGCGCTGTTAAAGGCATTCAGTTTTATAAGGGAAGCAGAGCATAAAAATTCAGAAAATTTTCAGCCTGACAATCCAATAGAAAAGAAAAACCCATTTTCTGAGCAGAAATTCAAGCTGGCTATAGAAATTTGCATAAGTAACAAGGAGCCTAATGTTAATCCCCAAGACAATGGGGAAAATGTCTCCAGGGCATGTCAGAGGTCTTCACAGCAGCCCCTCCCATCACAGGCCCAGAGGTCTAGGAGGAAAAAGTGGTTTCATGGGCCAGGCCCGGGGTTTCAGTCCTGTGTGCAGCCTAGGTACTTGGCGCCCTGCATCCCAACTGCTCCAGCCATGGCTAAAAGGGGCCAATGTACAGCTCGGGCCATGGCTTCAGAGGTTGAAAGCTTCAGGCCTTCACAGTTTCCATGTGGTGTTGAGCCTGCAGATGCACAAAAGTCAATAATTGAGGTTTGGGAATCTCCACCTAAATTTCAGACTATTTAGGGAAATGCCTGGATGTGCAGACAGAAGTTTGCTGCAGGTGTGGGGCTCTCATGGAGAACTTCGGCTAGGGCAGTGCAGAAGGGAAATGTGGGGTCGGAGCCCCCACACAGAGTCCCTACTGGGGTACTGCCTAGTGGAGCTGTGAGAAGAGGGCTACTGTCCTCCAGGCCCCAGAATGGTAGATCCACTGACAGCATGCACCATGTGCCTGGAAAATCCATAGACACTCAATGTCAGCCTGTAAAAGCAGCTGGGAGGGAGGCTGGACCCTGCAAAGCCACAGGGTCAGAGCAGCCCAAGACCATGGGAACCCACCTGTTGCATCAGCATGACCTGGATGTGAGACATGGAGTCAAAGAAGATCATTTTGGAGCTTTAAGGTTTGACTGCCCTGCTAGATTTCATATGCACATGGGTCCTGTAGCCCCTGTGTTTTGGCCAATTTCTCCCATTTGGAATGGCTTTATTTACCCAATGCCTGTATCCTAACTGTACCTAGGAAGTAACTAACGAGCTTTTGGTTTTACAGGCTCATAGGTGGAAGGGACCTGCCTCATCTTGAATGGGACTTTGGATTGTGGACTTCTGAGTGAATGCTGAAATGAGTTAAGACTTTGAGGGACTGTTGGGAAGGCATGATTGGTTTTGAAATATAAGGACATGAGATTTTGGAGGGGCTGGGGCAGAACGATATAGTTTGGCTGTGTCCACACCCAAATCTCATCTTGAATTCCCATGTGCTGTGGAAGGTATCCAGTGGGAGGTAACTGAATCATGGGGCAGGTCTTCTCCATGCTGTTCTCATGATAGTGAATAAGTCTCGTGAGATCTGATGGTTATAAAAAGGGGAGTTTCCCTGCACAAGTGCCTGCCACCATCCACATAATACATGACTTGCTCCTCCTAGACTTCTGCTGTGGTTTTGAGGCTTCCCCAGCCACGTGGAACTGTCAGTCCAATTAAATCTCTTTCATTTGTAAATTGTCCAGCCTCATATGTCTTTATCAACAGTGTGAAAATAGACTAATATACTTCCAAATAGCAATGTATAAAAGTTTTGGTTGCTCTATATCGCCACTAACATCTGGTGCTATCACCCCTTGTAATTTTAGCCATTATATAGTAGATGTTTACTGGTTTCTCATTATATTTTCTCTTTGCATATCTCAGATGACAATTAATGTCAAACACATTTTCATGAGTGTATTTGCCATTTAAAAATATTCCTGTGTGAAATATCTGTTTTTCATCCAGTTTTCTTGACTTTAATTTTAAAATTATTTAGTTATAGGAATCTTTGTACATTCTAGAGATAAATCATTTTTCAATAGTATGAACTAAGAATATACTCTACCTGCCTGAAACTTGTGTTTTTGTTTACCTAGTGGTGCTGTTTAAGAATAGAAGTTTTAATTTTGATAAAGTACAATTTACTAAAATTATTTACTTTTTTATGTTTCTTGAGTACTAGACAAGAAATGTCTGCCCATTCCTAGGGAATAATAACATTTTTCTATGTTTTCTTCTAGATAGTTCATAATTTTAATATTTACATTGAAGTCTATAATTAATTTTATATAAATTATTATGTGCTATAAAAGGTGAAAGACAAAGTTTATTTTATCTATAAAAATATCCACTTATTTCAGAACCATTTGTTAAAAAGACTACCTCTATCCCCATTGAATTACCTTGGTAACTTTGTCAAAAATTATATAACCATATAAGTGTGAATCATATATTTCTAAACTCTGATTACTGTAACTTTATCGTTAGTCTTAAAGTCAATAAACTTAAGTTACCCAACTCTGTTCTTCTTTTTCAAAATTGTTTTGTCTATTCTGGATTATTTGCATTGCATATAAATTTCAAAATAGAATCAGCAATTTCTACCAAAACAGCCACATGAGCTTTTGATTGTGCTCACAGTGAATCTATACATCAGTGTAGGAAGAATTACCAAATTAACAATGTAGTACTAAGTCTCCCAATCCCAGTAGAATACATTGTTCCACATATTTAGGTCTTTCTTAATTTTTTAAGCAGTGTTCTATAGTTTTAATGTAGAGTTATTGCATATCTTTTACTAAATATTTCATATTTTTATGACACACTGTATTATTTAATTTCATATTCAAATTGTTGATAGTTTATAAAACAGTTTATTTTGTCTATTCACTTTGTGTATTATGACTTTGCTAAATTTCTTTATTAGTTCTAGTGCACATGTTTTAAACTCAGAATTTTTAATACACACAAGCATGTTGCCCAAATGTTTGTTTGCCTTTTTCCTCCACATGCCTTTTATTTATTTTCTGTGACTTACTGCACTGGCTACTACCTTTAGTAAAGTACTGACTTGTCATGATAAGAGTAAACATCCTGTGCTCACTTCAGCAGCACAAATATTAAAACTGGAATAAAAAAGAGGAGATTAGCAGATTAGCACAGATCCTGCATGAGAATGACATGCAAATTTGTAAAACATTCCATATTTTTATATTAAAGTGAAATTCCACAAAAAGATAGATACCATAATGAAGAACCAAACTGAAATCCTGCAGTTAAAGAATTAAATGAATAAAAAAAAAAATGCAATCAAGACCTTCAAAAGCAGACTTGATAAAGCAAAAGAAAGAATCTCTGAACTTGAAGATAGGTCATTTAAAATTATCCAGTTAGAATATATAAAAATAAAAAAGAGTAAAGAAAACCTACAAGAATTGTAGTACATCATTAAGTAACAAACATTCATTTTATAGTGATGCCAGAAGGAAAACAGATAGGCAAAGGCATAGAAGATCTATTTACTGCAATAATAGCTGAAAACTTTCCAATTCTGAGAAGAAATATGGATGTCCAGATCCAGGAAGCTGAAAAGTCCCAAGTAGATCCAACCCAAAAAGGTCCTCCCTGAGGCATATTATAGTCAAAGGCAAAGAGAATTAAAAAAAAAAAAACCAAGAGAAATGTATTAAGTCAATATAAAGGTCTCCTCACTAGAATAACAATAGATTTCTCAGTAGAAACCTTACAGGCAAGGAGAGAATGGGATGATATATTAAAAGTACTAAAAGAAAACAACTGCAAGCCAAGAATGCCATACTTAGAAAAGCTATCCTTCATAAACTCTTTCTCAGGTAAGCAAAAACTGAGTAAAATTGTCACTAGACTGACCTTATAAAAAATGTTTAAGAAAGTTCTGCATCTAGAAGCAAAAAGATGATAATCACTATCATGATAACACACAAAAGTATAAAACTCACTGGTAGAGCAAATACACAAATGATAAAGAGGAAAGAATCAAAGTTCATCACTACAGAAAACTGGCAAACCAGAAAGATAAATGAGATAGAAAAATAAACAAGAGAAGATAGAAACAACAAGAAAACAATTAACAAAATAACAGGACTACATCCTCACCCTCAATAACAAGTATAAACAGATTACATTCCTCAATAAAAGATATAGACTGGTTGAATATATTTTTTAAATAATCCAACTGTATGCTGCCTACAAGAAACTCACTTCACCTTTAGAGACTCAGATATAACACAGACATTTAAAAGAGTAAACATAACTTTAAAATAACTGTTATAAATATATTCAAGGACTTAAAATATAGACAACAAAGTGTGTGAATTGTGGGACTGTCCACAGAGCCATATCTGGAAATTAAAAATTGAAATAGTCTGAATACCACCAAAGGGTGAAAACAAAATATTAAAGAGCAAATTAAGTCCAAAATGTGTGAAGGAGGGAAATGGTAAAGATAAGAGTGGAGATTAATGAAGTGAAGGGATAGGGAAAGATATTCCACACAAATGGAAATCAAAAGCAAGAAGGAGTGGCTATACTTATATCAGATAAAACAGATTTTAAGTCAATAACTATAAAAAGAGATAAAAAATGGTTATTATATAAAAATAAATGGATCAATTCAGCAAGATCATATAACAATTATAAACATAACAACTAACATCAAAGCATCCAGATATGTGGAATTGTAGATTGGTTAACAGGTGCAAGCATACAGTTAATTAGAAGGAATAGGTTCTAGCGTTCGATAGCATAGTAGGGTGACTGTAGCTAACGATCATCTACTGTATATCTCAAAATAGCTAGATCAGAATATTTGAAATGTTTCCAACATGAGATGACAAATGCTTGAGATGATGGATATCCTAATTATCCTGTTTTAAACATTATGCATTACATGCTGTATCAAAATATGTATAATTATTATATATCAATAAAAATAGTAAACATCATCCTTACATTTTCAAAGTTTTACATATTTCATCATTAAATATTATATTAGCTGTAGGTTTTACATATACATACTAGATAACTTTTATCTAGTTAAGGAAGCTTCCCTTAGTTTCTAGTTTGCTAGTTTTATCATTACTGGATGCTGAATATTTTAAACAATTGATTAATATTAAAGATTGGTGTTATTTTTTCTAATACGTTTGATAGAATTTACTAGTGAATCTGTATCACCCTAGCATTATCTTGGTGGGAAGTTTATTAACTATAAATCAACTTATTTAATGATATATAAGGCAAATATTAAATTTCTTTTCATGCCAGTTATGCAATTTATGTCTTTCAAAGATTCATCAATTTTATCCAAATTATCCAATTATTGGCCTACAGTTGTTCATTCTATTTATACTAGTACCTTACTATCTATTCATGGCCTGTATAGAATTTCTAGTGATGCCTACACTTTCATTTAGATGTACTAAATTACCAAATTTGTTTATTTTCTCATTTTTTCATGATTCAGCTAGCTGGAAACTTGTCAATTTTATTGATCTTTTTAATGGCTCAACTTTTGTTGATATTTTCTAGGGTTCATTCATTTTCTTCTGCATTAATCTCCACTCTTATCTTTACCTTTTCCCTCCTTCACACATTTTGGACTTAATTTGCTCTTTAATATTTTGTTTTCACCCTTTGGTAGTATTCAGACTATTTCAATTTTTAATTTCCAGATATGGCTCTGTGGACAGTCCCACAATTCACATACTTTGTTGTCTATATTTTAAGTCCTTGAATATATTTATAACAGTTATTTTAAAGTTATGTTTACTCTTTTAAATGTCTGTGTTATATCTGAGTCTCTTTATGTTAACCATTTTCTCCTAATCTTGGGACACATTTCCTTATTCCTCACATGCATAGTAACTTGTTGTTGTTTGCAGGAAATTGATACTACAATGCTAAGAATAAGCATTTTGTTTGTTTGTCTTCCTGTAGAGTGTTGAGTTTTGTTTTAGAAAGTAGTTCTTTCACAGCCTGATCAGTTTTGTCCTGGAAAGTCTTGTTTATAGGCTTTGTTAGGGCAGATATATAGTAGTTCTTGTTTAAAGTCTATTTGTAAAGTGTACTTTCTGTAGGGTCACAGCTGAATATCTGGCAGGAACCCTACCAGCACTGTTTGACCTACAAAACCTTCATTTGGCTGTTAGCCTCCCTAGTACCAGTTCTGTTAGGCTTCACAGTCTTATGCCGACCAGGAGAAAGACCAATTAGGAGATCATTATAGGCCAAACACACAGATATCATTGCTTCCCAGGCACAAAGTTTCCCCCTCAAAGTATGTAAGGGTTATAGGAGAGTGCACACCAACATATATTCTCTTGTGTTTTAATTTTCTTGACTCAACTAGAGTATATAATGTTTGAGGGCAGAGGCCTTCTCTAACAAACACCAAGTCCTTGCTCAACACAACACTTCCTGCTAGGCTCAGAATAAGTTTGTCTTGCCGAAATGTGTTGGCTTGGGGTGTAATGTGACAGAGGAATGAGAGTAATGAGTTCTACGGATTTGAATATCAGTACATCTTGACAGGTGCCAAAAATGAAACACATCAAAATTTTTGGCCCAATTTGCCAAAAGAATACAGAAGTCAAGATAATTATTTAATATATTAAGCAAAAAAGATTAGGCTACTGAAAATATTATAACCTGCTTTATAGTCCACCAAGGTGGAAAGGACATGGGTTTTCTACTAAATAATCTTGCATTTAATTTTGGTTCTCCACTGATTAGCTAAATGGGCTTTAAAAATTTATTTGCCCTCTCTGAAACTTAGTTTCTTCACCTGTGAAATAGAGGCATTAATTTACTTTTATAGGGTTTTTTTTAGGCTTAGAATGGCAAATGTAAAATATCTAGTTTTGTGAACCATAGTAAGGGCTTCTAAGGCTGTGGATTTGTTCCCTTTTCCACATCAGCAAGTAAAAACGGCTATGAAGAGGGAAAGGTTTATGTGTCTAATAAAATCAGGAGGCTTGGATTCTCTGGAAAAGTATGCCTCTTTCTGAGTCTCAGGATTTTTTGTTCTTTGTTTCATGAGGGATTGACCAAGAGATCACTCAGATTTCTTTGGGTACAACAAACATTCTATAGGTCTGTGAATACTAACTAGGTCTGCCTACAGCCTCACTGACTCAGCCCTCCCAGCTAATACTATTCCCATGACAACTAACAAAAAGGCAATAGAAAGAAGTTAGGGAAACAAGAGATCAAAGAAAAATAATGAGGCAGGCTTCAAAGCACAAAGAGAAAAAGGAGGAGAAAGGGGAATGGAAAGCAACTGAAAGCTAGTGGTAAAGAGAACACTAGGCTGAGAGCTATGATGTTGTCAGCACCGTCAGCTGACAGCCCTGCCCATCAGAATTCATAGGGATGACACAGGGAGAAGAAACCTGTAGAGGGCTGGGGGCTGCTTTGAGAGGACATAGATCTTACAAGGTAGAAACTGCCTGAAGCATCATAGCTTAATTTCTGAACTTCCAAATAACCAACTGAGCTTAGCTTAGAAATGGCAATTCATAAGGTTCTTTAAATTTTAACTTTCTTTAAAGAAAAAGATATTCTAATTTTTTACTGTTTTTGTTGCTAAAATACTTAATTCATATTTCCAATGGGAAAGAGTCAGTGAAAGAGAGTAGGTTATAGAAGTCGTAGAGGAGAAGAATGATCATAAATCAGAAATCTTGTGTCCCTAGAATGGGTCAGACACTGTTAGTTGCTTTTCCAAAATACTCAACTTTGATTATCCTTCACAATTCAGAGACACAAGCCAGCTGGAGTAACACACAAAAGGGAAATGAAATTGAGTGTATTTGAGGACAATATGTTAAATGTTAAGTTCATGTGTATCTTTAAAGTAGGGCTAAGGGACAAGAAACATTTTATAAAACCTTGCTACAAAAACTTGGTTTAAAGACGAAAGGCATCAGGATCACTAGGAAGCTTATTAGAAATTCAGAATCTTAGGTGCCTTTCCAGACCTACTGAATCAAAATTCCAAGATTTTATTTGAACCCTAAAATTTGAGAAACCCTGAATTAGAAAATGAAAAGAGACTGCTAATAATTCCTTCTGCAATTATACTAAGTAATTTATCTTCAACACTCTGTTTTTATGTTTTAATAGTAATGAAGAATCCTATTAAGGTTGTCATTTTCTATGTTGGGTAACTGTAGGGTAGGAGGAAGATGACTTGGGCTAGAAGCTTTACTTTGTCATCACTATTATGACATGAGAAAAATAACTTATGTTTTCTAAGTTTCAGTTTCTGCTTCTGCAGAATGAGGCCAATTCACATAATTAATAGTGTCACAGTGTTAAGAGGCAGACACAAAATAAAGAGTATGAATCATGCTATACCTCTTCCCCAAAAATTTCAATGACTCCTCATAGCCTACAAGTTAATATCTAGTGTCTTTAAAGGGCATTCAAAGCTCTTCACTCTAACGCCAGGCATAGTGGCTCACACCTGTAATCCCAGCACTTTGGGAGGCCAATGCAGGAGAATTGCCTGGGCATCATAAGGAGACCCTGGATCTACAAAAAAATTTTTTAAAAAAAGTTAGGCATGGTAGTGCACACCTGTAGTCCCAACTACTTGGGAGGCTGAGGCGAGGATTCAACTTCCTGAATCCAGGAGGCTGAAGCTTCTGTGAGCCATCATTACGCCACTGCACTCCAGCCTGGGTGACAGGGAAGACTCTGTCTCAAAACAAACAAATAAACAGCAACAACAACAAAGTTCTTCACTCTAGCTCTATCCTACTCCTCCACCTTCATTATGCATTATATTTTCCCATGAATCCTGTACTTCTGCCTTTCCCTAAAACATAACATTCTCTTTCATTTTCCATCCACACATCCATCCTGTTTCTTCTGCCAGGAATAAGCTCTTCTCTTTGTGTAATTACAAAAATTCTACTCATCCAAGAAAATTCAGTTCAAAAGCATCTGCTTCACAAAGCTGTTACCAGTAACACTAATTGGACATCATTTAACATTTCTCTGTACAGATACAGTGATTTACACTTTCTCTACAACACTATTTCATTCTTTCCTGAGTTGTTGCTGGTTGAGTATGTATCTGAAATTGCCTTTGAAATGTAAAATACTCAAGGAAAGAGATTACTTGTTATTCATCATTACAGTTCCCTCAGCAACTAGCACATTACTTTTCACATCATATGTAGTAAATGTTTGAGGAAGTTAAAGATGAAAAAAGAAAGCTTCTCAAGATATACATCTAGAGATACTTTTGTTCTGAAAATTATCTGACAACATTATAATGTGGTAGGAATTGCCAATAAAATATGTGCCAATCTTAACAATATGAAGATAGGAGACAGAGATGGTATACATCACTCTATAGATAGAAATGTAATTAATATGTGGTTCCATCAGTATATATGCAATGCTTACTGTGGGGTCCTTGACCTCCAAGTTGTACCTCCATGCTGTCCTTTAGTTTGGGCCATTGAAGAGGTGAGGTTTCAATCAATTCCCTTTAGAATAAAATTATCTTCATTGTTACTCATTTGAGTAACCTCAATTGACTGGGGCTGATTTCTTAGTAAAGACAAAGGGTTGATTTCTTAGTAAAGCATGGACAACCTTATAAAGGGCATGAGGGCTAGTATTAAAGAATTCAGTAAGAGATTGTTACAGAGAAGACACTGAGCAGAAATTCAGTAGATTTAGACATAAGTTATAATTCTGGCACTGTATAACTCTGGGCAAATTACTTAACCTTAGAGCATCATTTTTCTATCTCTTAAAGTGATTACTATAAGTAGACAACTATTGCTTTTTTGTAATTTGTAAATTGTAAAAAAAAAAAAAAATTCTACATATGGAAGGTATCACTGGTAAATTCTGCAAAAAGGACAAGTTTAGACTTTAACTACCACCGGTTTATCAGACTGTAAAGTAATGGGCATTAGAAGCCAATGACTTTAATTTAGACCCATCCTTCCCTTTGTGTTATGAAGAAATGTGAAATTGACAACAAAGTGAAAGGTTATCTATTTTTTTTTCCCCTGACCCCAGATAAAGTCCCTATCTTATCCGCACAGAGCCAGGAGACACAGACTCCTTTCTCCACACCTCATCTAGTTATTGAAGGGGAACTCACTGTCAGAATCCAGAACAACTAAAAATGGCATAAGAACAGAAAAACAGAAACAGAGATGGCTTTAAGATGAAAGTTTAAACTGCCTTTCTCCCCAAACCTAGTCAAAAAAATAATTTGACTTTAAAGATGGTTCCATGAGGAGGGAGGAGGCAAGATGATTTTATTCCACTTCCGTAAGTTTACTTCCAAACACACAACTTCTAGCATAAAAATACTGTGGTAAAGAATATGGGTTTGGAAGTTAGACTGACTTGAATTTGATTCTAGGTTCTGTCAGGAGCTATAAAGGAGCTGAGATTTTTACCCTACTTGCAAGCTAGTAAGTTAGCTTGCCAGTTTTATGGATGCTGGCATAATATGTAAGACAAAGTATCAGAGACCAAGGAGAGTTTATTACAGCTATAGCAGTAGACAGAATATCAACATCTTCTGTCAGTTTTCCAAGTGCCAATGCTCAAGGGCTGAGGTCTCTTGACACCTGTACATACGGTGGGTTGTGTTACAGGAGAGGAACTCTGAGCTTGGGGAACCCAATTCTTTTATGTAGTAAGCATGCCTGCACTGTGCTCCAAAGGGATACTCTATCTTCTTTTTTTATTATCCTAAACATTAAGTATTCCTGCCTTTGCTCCAGAGGTAAATATGATCTTATCTTCCAAAGCTGTTCACCATACAAACATCCTTGACAAGATGGTCCAGAACAAAGGCAGCCATGCCACTGCTTACTGTATGAACAGAAACATAAGCTCCATGGAGAATTGTCTCCCAACAGGTTTTATTTCACTTATTAGCTATAATTTAAAAATCAAAATTTACTTCCCTCTCAGCATAAAGTTGTAGGTTTTTCTTCCCCATATAATGAATGCAGAAGTAGCACTTATGAGGATAAAATGCAATAATTCATATTAAGTCCTTAGCATACTGTCTAGTACATCAATGAGAGCTAGTTTAATGCAGCAGAATGATGATGGAAGTGTGCCAGGAAATGTCCTTAAATCTGCCCCTAACCCACAGTCCATTCTGCTTGATTAATAAGCACAGAGGCAGCTTGATGTGATTCCCAGGCTAAGTAAATATAAGAGATGGCCCCATATAGAAGAGTCTTCCTAGCTCTATAATTTACTGCATTTCTGACATTGGCCACTTAACTTTACTAAACATCATATTCCTCATCTAGAAACTGTCTTAACTGATCAGGTTGTTGTAGCATTTAGATGGAACCCTTGTGTGATAGGTAGCGTTTGGCACATAGTGATGGGTGGTGTCACTTGTGTGATAGGTAGCGTTTGGCACATAGTGATGGATGTTCAGCAAATAGTGGTGGGCTATCACTAAGTACTGGTAACTACCTAAGTCACCTGGTTCAATGTAACACTGAAAGTTGTTTTAAAGCATTTTAACATCCACCACCACTCCTTCAGAACCCCTGACCACCCATCCAAAAATAACTACTGAACATCATTCATGCACCAGGGGATATAGACCATTCCAGATGCTCAAAACTCCCCAGGGGCTGTAGACATTTTTAGATGCTCGGAACGCCATTATTGGAACATTAATGGGGACAGACAATGTCCCTTTGAAAGTCTCACCTTAAAATTATGTAACATGGCCTCTTAATATCCAAGAATCTTAGAATCCTAAACTTTGAGCAGAAATGATTGGTGTATAAGAATCTCAGATCCTTGAGAAATATACTTCTCTTCCACAGTACTGAGTTTCATAACTAGCAGTCTGAGATACGACTGAGAAATGCTAGGAGAATCAATCTCCTTCTCTACCCACTCACCCACTAATTGAGAGTTTCTGCCATCACTTCCTCCCATCCTATCAACCTAATTCTCTATACACATCTTATTTCCTTCTCTTTCCCTTCTCTCTTTTCTTATTTGATCAATATTTGATCTTAAATATTGACGATGTTCATTACATTGGCATTTCTGCATATACCATGTATGAAGCACGCAGCTGAAAGTACTCAAACACAGTAGGTAACTATAGGAAGTACTAAAAATTTTAAGGAAATGACTCAGGTTCATGAAAAGCATCTATCTACTTGAGATTACAGAGACATTCATATGTGAAATCTAAAAAAAGAAACAAGCAAAACCATGCACACAGACTCATACATATGAAGCTAAGTGCCCATTTTTCTTCATCACTGCTCCAAATTCATCACTGCAAATTCATCACTGCTCCAAATCCAAGTCACTAATATTAGCACGTGGAATGAATACTAAGATAGAGACATCACTATGCAATTTGTAATTTGGGGTGAATAGCAAGCATATTATATACTGATGAACTTGCTAATGTCTCCACTTAGAGTTGTAGGAATGAGGGCAAGGGGCAAGCACTGACTATGCTATTGTCAGTGCTCAGGCAAGAATGGGACAGCAATGCCAGAGAACAGTAAATACCTCTGCTATCCCCAACCATAAGGCTCAGGTTCAATGTGCCAAAGGAAATCTGTCTTCTAAAGCCCTTGAAGCCACAGGCTGTATTGAGTGTAATAGTTTGGTAATCTGCTCTTGGCCAGATGGTGTTTGCCAGATTAATAAATGAATGTGCAGCGTCCATTTCCAGTGAGACTTTGCTACCTCCCTTCATCCTCAACACTATCAGAGCCTGGGCAAAAAGTCAACCAATAAGATTCAAATTGTTCTGTTTCCAATTATGTCTTTGTGTTATAAACCATGGACTCATCTATAAACCATGTGGTGCAGACAGCCCAATTTAAATCCTGAAAGACTAAGAGAAACTGCTACTGCTCAGGAGATTCACAATATGAAATGAGACTCACAGGCATTGTTAACCATAACATGTCAAGAAAAAGGCAAGGTTTCCCTCAGGCAGCAGGCTCAACAGCTCCTTTTCTCTCCAGAGATTTCTTCTTTTGCTTCCAGGCTTTAACTATCTGTCCCAGCAGACAGAGATGTCTAGGAAACCCTCACTACAAATGTAAGCTCTAAAATTCAAAAAAGGAAGGCAGATGCTCTAGGAGAAAGAAAAAAGATTCTATTTTAAATAGAGAACTCAGGCTTGAGATTTTCCATATTATATCTTAAGTAGCATACTCCGTTATCATCCTGTAAACACATAAGTATATAACAACAGGACTATCTCCTTCAAGTTTAAGACCATTTGCCATTTATACACTTACTTAATAAACATGTACAGATCTTTCACCCAGAGCCTACCTATTTACTTTCCATACACTGTCTTATTTAATCTTCAGAACACCCCTGAGAGATATATAGCATTACTGCCACTATACATATGTTATGATTCAGATCAGGAACGCAGGGCTAAGAGAATAACTAATTTCAAAACTCACAAATTGCAGAGTTGGACTTTTGACCTGGAACTGCTTAATTTTAAAGCTAATAGTTCCTTGTGTGGAAACAGTAGTGATGACTCCACCACCTCAATGCAACCCTACTATACATCTCTGAAAACAAAGAAAATTGAAAGAAAATCCTGAGAAACCGTTATATATATATTCAATACACCGATGAGAGTCTCAAAGGAGATTGAAGAGATAGAGAGGCTTAAAAAAAAAAGAGTCCAAGAGTATCGGCTGTGACAGAAACAAATTGTATTCTTCAGAATTTTTTATTGCTAACCAATAGTTATACCTTTAATGTCTTTCAAGACTACTTCCAAAATCCTACTAATAAAATTGTGAGGACATGCTTATTTTGTCTCTGTAAAACCAGAATTGAAATGGATATTTCTCTAAAGTTTCATCCTACTTTGACTATATCATGTCATAGTCTAAGTGACACCAATATGCTGATAATTCAATATTTTTAACCTCCAACCCAGACTTCTCTTCTGAACTCCAGTTGTGTATGATCAACTGACTACACATGCCTCTTTCGAGGTCTAATAACTATAGCATACCTAAGGTTTCCAAAATGGAGTTCTGGATGTTCTCCTCTAAACAAGTTCTACCCATTTCTTTCCTCATCTTAGAAAACAGCAATTAATTCCAGCCCTCTAGTTGTACAAACTTTACAATCATTCTCAATGCCTCTTCTCCTACCCTATACCCCATCCTTCAGAAACTCTTTTTGGCCTTCCCTTCAAAATATATCTCAAATCTAATGGCTTCTCACCATCACCATTGCTACCACCCAGTCCAAGTCCATGTCCTACATTGCCTAGATCTCTGCAAAAGTCCCTATGAGTTGCCCTGTTCTTGCCCATGCCCCCATTAGTCTAACCTCCACACAGCTGTAGAGTTATCCTGTCTCAGCCTTCTGCAGTGTCTATTTAACTGGAAGGAGGAGCCAAAATCATTCCAATGGTCTACAAGTCCACACATGATCCGTTCCCTACCATCTCCATTACTTTCCTGATGTCATTTCATTCTGCTCTCACCACAGCTTGCTCAGCTCCAGTTATCACATATTTTAGTCCTTCTGCCTCAAATGCATTTTCCTCAGATGCTCAAAAAGCTCACTCCCTCACCTCCTGTAAGTTTTACTCCAATAAAGCTTTCAATGAGGTCTTCCTCAGCCACCAAATCTAAAATTGCAATGTCCAGACATTCCCAATTTCACCTTTCATGTTTTATTTTTACTGTTACACTTAAAATATAAACATGCTATATATTTTACTGATTTTTCTTTTGTATTAAATGTCATCTCATTCCAATTTAGGTTTCAATTTAAGACAGAGTGTTTTTCTGTTATTTTCACTGGTATATCCCCAGCAGCTAAAAAGTATCTGGTACATAGTAGTTGCTCAATAAATATTTGCTTAATAAATCATCAAAGAGTGAAACCTATTGTTGGTTTAAGATAGGTAATTTTTGTCTATTGCTGATAGCTTTCTTACATCCTGTTTTTTAAAGTTTTAGATGTTAAATTTTATCAGTGCCATCTCTGCATTTGTTAAAATTATCACATACTTTGTTCTATCAAATATTAATATGAAGAATTTACTTATAATTGCTCTACAATTAAATAATCTTGCATTTTTGAGATAATGCTACTGACAGATTATTTGCTAAATATGCATTCAAATTCAACTGGTTAGTTTTTATTAAGTTCTTTCAAAAAAGTTTTTATCTTTTTTGCATGTGCTATGTTTGCCAGACTTGTGAATAAGCATATGCAACCTTTATAAAATGATTTGGATATCTTTTCATATTTTTCTAAGCTTTTAAACAGTTTATCTAATAAAAGTATATTGCAAAAGAGTATTTTTTCAAATAAACCTTTTTGGATGTAATTATTTTGATAACTCTTGTTCATTTAGATCTTGGTTAATGATCTACTCGAGTTTTCTACTTGTTTTTGAGTCAAGACAATACATTTTTCTCGGGCAAAATTCATCTATTTCACCAACGCTTTCCAATTTATTGTCATGAAGTGTTACATAGTGCTTTTTTTCCCCAAAATTTGAACCCTTCTGTCTTTTTCATTAAAAACTTGTCCATTTGGGTTTTCCCTTTTGCTTTTCGGCCTTTGAAAAGTTGAACTTTAAGTATTTTAAAAATATTTCATAGGCTCAATTCTGTTCTCTTATGCAATTCCTTAATTTTTGCTTGCAGCTTTCTTTCATATTTCTTTAAGAAATATACATCCCTTCAGTGTGCACTTTAATTTTTTGACCTAATTTTACTTTTATTTTTATTATTTATCTTCTTCATCCCTCTCCATTGCCACTAGAAGTCACTCTTATCTTACGTGGCATCTTAACAGATTCTTCCTTTCAGCTTTCTGCTTCTGTTTCATAAAGGTCTTGTCTTCCTACATCACACCGACCTTTTCAAGTTTTCCAAACATTTTAGGGGTTTCTGTAATAAGTCATTCACAGTGGTATACTCTTCCTCTGAGTATTTGGGTTCATTTCCTCTTTCCCTGTTTTTATAAACATGGAGGGAGGGTTGCTTATTTGTTTCTTGGTTTTTGTTGTTGCTTTTTGCACAGATTTGTGTTTACCTCTGGACAAGATGCCTGAATGGTGCTTGGCTTCATTCATAACCACTTAAGTGCCAGTGGAATCTACTTCTTATATTATTATCAGGATCACAGATCCAATCACAATTCTTGTTTTTTGTCTGCTTAATTCTAGTGTTCTGTTGAACTAAGATGGGATCAAATCTACATTCCTTCTATACCCATAACTTGGAATATATTTATATATTTTTGTACATATATTTATATTTATATATGTGTGTGTACATATTCATATAGATATACACACACACACACACATACACATTATACACATTCAACTTGTGTTACCATGAGTGTTCTGCCTGTCCCTGCCTCCGTCTGCTGTGCTTTACTGCAGGGCTAACATCCTCTCTTGGAATCATTTATTTATTCATTCATTCAATAAATATTTACTGGATACCTAATGTGTGCACTGCTTTCGGGATCAGTCTCTCCTTATTTTCTAAGAAAACGTTTTTTGAAGATTGTTAGTTTAGAAAGGGTGGTCAAGAAATGAGAGCAGAAGGGCACAGTCTTTGTACTACCTCAAAACAGCACCCATATAGAAGATACAGAAGAAGGGCGGAACATAATTTGACGGTTCATAGAGACCTGGGTCTCTGATCCAGAATGAAACAGAAATTAAGGTAAGATTCCACCTCTTTCAAATCACTGTCACTGTTCTGTTTTATAAGGTGACACATAATTATGGCAATTATTAATCAGTTTATCACTCTTAAAAGTAGTAAAACAAAATCACTCCTATATTCTTACCATAAGATGTCTCTCACTCTCTCACACACTTTGTTTTTCCAGTGCCTTTTTTTAAGGGTATAATTAAATTTTAAACTGGAAGCCATCCATACTTTTCTTGCTGTTGCCACTGCAGGGAGTTTGGTATATCCCTGGGCAAAAGCAGATTCTTCAGCCATATTCTAACCACTGGGACTAACGTGGGCACTGAAGCACCACTGAACTCTGAAAAAGTTAAATGGACCAACTATAAGATAGGCCTCCTCAGAGTCTAATCTGCTTTCAAACCATAAAACCCACATTCCTGTTGAGCTCCAGCACAGAGCCTGCTGATGCCCATTTGGATAACAGGCACAGCATGTACTTGCACGAACAGCTGCTTCGCTTTTCCCCCTTTGGCAGGCAGGATATTGCAGCTAAAAGGATCTGGTATTTTCCTTCTAGCTGCTGAAAAGTAGGAAGCAGTGTAAAGCTTATAAAGTCTTCTCTGGCCATGTGGTATTGTCTGGCAAAGGTACACAGGGAAAAGAGTGAAAGTTGTCAGTTACAGATACCACCTATGCAGAGACCCAAGCTCGGGTGTGAGTGGCTTCAATGTGAGAGAAGCATTTAGAGGCAATCATGCTTTAGGAGTGGGGAGAGAATGAGCTTTGGAGACAGACATGCCATTTTAGCTGTGAGGCCTTTCGCAAGTGACTCACATGAGAAGTCTCATGGCTTGTTTTCTCATGTAGAGGATGAAGATAACAATAGGTATCTCATGGGGTATAGAGAGGACTAAATAAGATAGCATATGCTAAATTCCTGGCATATAAAAGACACTCAATAAAGGACAGTTCTGTTCTGCTCTGGACCAGAACTAGGGTGAGGCATGGGAGGCACTCACCATGGGTACAAAATTTAAGACCCACCAAAAACTCAGTAATCAAGATAAATAATACTTTAATATAATACACTAAAAATTGAAATTAATGCAAACAACTATATGATGGACAAAAATATCAAAATTTTAAATAAAGGCAGAATCTGCCCTGTACTTTACAACCCTGGCTCACTTGCCACATCCTAATCCTGGCCCTGCTTACAGAAAAATCTTATTTACAAACACAGGAGCCAGCCACTGGGTCATGTGTTGATTTCATTCTTTAAAATATTGCATTAAAATATTATTTATTACTTAGTTTTTTGGCACATTAAATTTTGCACCTTAAATGAATTCCTTGCTCACCTCATCTGGTTCAGGTTCTGCTTCTGCTTCACTATTTCTTAGCAATTTATTACTTGCCTTTTTCAATTTCTGTGAGAAAAATCCGTGTGCTCTCTCTCCTCTTTACCCCTGCCAAACTCCTCTGCTACCTTGTTGTTCTCTCCTTAGCATGAAGAATTCTTACCCCTAGCTATATAATTCATTAATTACAGACATGACGACATTTATAGGAATATCTCAAACCTTAATGGTCTTGCCCTTGCTCCAGTTAACTCGAGCAGTAGGAGGTCCTAGAAGTTTTCTATAAAATATTTCCACAATGTCTACGGTGCTTACAAGCACAATCCAAGTTTCCCCTAGGTCCCAACATTTTGTAAGTGCCAAATAAGGTCACTTTTTTTCTAAAGGCCATGATGGGGTAGAGGGAGCCTTACAATAGGTTCTAGGTGAAATACAGAGATGTGTATATTAGAGTTACATTCAGGGAACTTAGTGACAGAGGGGGTGAAAAAGAAATGGGTACAAAATAATAATCTTTTATTGTGTGAGTATTATGTGTTAGAGTTTGTGTTATATGTATTATATTATTTAATCCTCATAAAAAGCTTCATAAAGTGTGTATTATCTTATTTTGCTGATAAGTAAACTGGAACAAAGAAAATTAACTTGCATGATCAGCTAGTAACTGGCACTTCCAGTGTCTTTTCTGCTTTACATAATGAATTGTACGCAAGGCTTTACAACTTAGAAGAGAATTTTATGTATATTTTCTACTTTTATCCTTTCCCCAGTCATATGAAAATAATATTCCCACTTGCTATGAAAAGAGATTGCAGTCCATAGCCACCAAGTCATCAAAAAAAATATTTTCTTACTCTAGTGCTCTATCCTTAACAACTTGTTGTCTCTCATCTAGGAATTTTTCATCAAAACTCCCTAGTATTGTCTATTAATATAAGCTTATTAAACTCTAGTTCTTGTCTGGATTAACTGGGCAACACTATATTCAGTCCTCCAGGTCAAGCCTAAATGCTACCTTTTGTGCTGAACTAGACATCCTCCATTTGCCCTCTAAGTCACTCTCCAGCCTTCTCCACCATGAAGGCCAATGTGTAGGGATTACGTCAAAAAGTCCCTCTGGCTTCCTATTGGATTTAGCTAACTGGGGATCCCCAGTGGGGAAGCAGAGGGAGAAGAAAGAGTGGGGTCAGGGCACCTGGCTCCCTTGCTGTAAGGTCATCTCAGGCCAGTTATTCCCACCAACAAAGATCAGGATTCTCCTCAAGGTAAGCATCTCTGCTAGACTCCACCACCATTCAGAGCCGAGAGAGGAAACAGCTCTCCTGCTGCTTGCTGCTTCACTGCACTGTCCCTTGTGTTTTCCTACATTCTCCCACATCTTTGTAAATAGTCCTGATTTAAACCCTGATGTAAATGTGTTCCTCTCCTGTTTGGACCCTGGCTGATGCAGCCCTGCCTATGAATTTGAATCAAGACTGTTACAGTTGATTTGATAGACTTGATATTCAAATCCTAATGCCATTCTGAGAGGGGTTATCAGAACATCATCTCTGAAACATCACTAGAAGAGCTCACCAGGAGTTATTTGTTCATCATTATGCATTCATGGCATAATTGTTAAGCCTCTACTTTGTGCAGAAATAAAAAAGTCTATCTTGCCTTCACATCATGTACAAAATAGAGATAAGGGCCTAGGAACTTGGCAACAATTGGACCAGAACAAGGATGATGAGCACTTAGAGAAAGAATTCAAGAAGTGGCGACTGCTCTCCGAATCTAAAAGTTGAAATTATTTTTAATTTTATCTATATATATATATATAGTCTTATACTTACAGTCTGAAAATGAAAAGAAGACAAACTGGTGACATGATCTGAGACCTGAGGGCTGAGAAATGTGTCTTAAAGGCCTCTCAAACTCAAGAGGCTCGAATCTCCAAACTTCATCTTCTAAGAGTTCTTCCTTGGGCAGAACTGAAACCTAGGAGTCATCCTTAGGCTCTCTCTCATCCTTATTCCCCATACAAAATCAATCACACATTTTCCTTGTATGGTATCCTTAGAATCTGTCCAGTTCTTTCAGTCTTACCCATGATCTAGTACAAATTACTACCACCGCTCACTTGAATTACGATGTCTCTCTACACATTCACTTGCTCACGACCTGGCACAGACTATGAGCGCAAAAAATATGTGTTAAAGATAGAAATAAAACGTCAGGAAGAAAAAATGAGAGTGACTTCTCCAAATCAATAAAGAAGCTTTCATTATGCATCAAAATACTTCATTTTTAAACATTTCTTAAAATATTACATTTTTCTCTGTCCTAAAGTGTACTGGAAATAATTCAATATTTACAGAAGACTGAGGGTCATTATTGGGAAGCTTAGTTATTGTACGTTCTTCTAATGCTGGCTGACTTTCAACTTCTGTGCTTTTTAAATTCCTCAGCCTGCATGTCACAAATTTCCACTTTCTGCCTTTAGAGTTGGCAGTGTCCTTTCTGGCTACTGTCAGTGTCCCTGCCTCTAACAGCCTCTTTCATGCTTTCCAATTTGTTGCTTTAAATCTCCTGAAGACTGGGAAACTAGATAACCAAGCTGTTTGGATTGAGTGTCAAGTCAGACTGACATGTGCCAAGTGAGCCCCAGAGGATTCTTCTAAGTTAGAACAAATGACCTCTAGTATCCTGAGACCAACCACTGTCATCCCACTTCTGCCCACTGCTTTGCTTCTTTTTTTTCCCTTTTCTTTCTCCTTTTTCTCCTTCTCCATCTTTTTTGTTCGTGAAGATTGGTATTCTACGGACAGCTAAGAGGAATTTTCCTTCCTTCCCTTCAACAGCAAACCCACCAAAATGGTGGACCTAATCTTTAGGGTTTCAACATCCTTTTTAATTTTCACTATTTTTAGGTATTCAGTAACACATGCAAGAATCTACTTCTCTCCATGTTCTATTCAGAAGAACAGGAGAACTAGAGGAGACTTCCTTGGATAAATGGAGTTGTGTTCTAAAAAGACTGATACCAAAGGCATCAAGCAGTTGAATGGCACTGTTAGCAGATCAATCAAGCCTGGGTACAGTGGTAATGACCTTCTTCCTTGTTTACTAACAAAGATATTCTCTCCCTTTTAAAAATTTTATCCAATTAGAATAATATTAATTACTTCAACTTTTGGTTAAAGGGAAGTAGTGGGGAGTCAAAGTACTCACTGTAAACCTAGGAAGAGTTTTGCTGGCTGTAGAGGAACATCAAAGCAAATAAGAGACTTGTATAGGGAATTTCACAAGTACAAAGCAAATGAGAGAGCAACAGCTCTCTTTTCTGTCTTAGATTTGAGCACTTCGCCCTTTCAAGTTGATTGCATGCTTTCAAAATGCATTAAGGAAAAGCAAGAAAGATGGAGAAACAAATTTGGAATGAAAGAGTTCTTACAAGCTGAGAATCAGGCTCTGATTTGAAGGACAATTCCTTTCATGTTTTTGAAGACTGGGTCTAACACTTGGTTTTGTACAGCCAGCTGGAGCAGCCTTTGTTATAACAGGCAATTTACCCTCTTTGATGCATATGTGATGTCGACAGGTCAGATTCAAAGGTGAGCAAAAATGGCAGCATGGTCTGTTCTCCAAAAAAAATAGTCATTACCACAGTTTTCTACATGCTAGCAAGAGGCCAAAGACTCACCACATGTTTAGGGCTGGAAGACATTCTGATGAAAAGTGAAAAGGCCAGAAAGAATCCAGGTGGCTGAGCTCATCAAACAGATGGGCTAAGCAGGAAGCTCAGAATAGGACATACTTATATAAGGGAGGCCCCTCTCTTTTTGCATTTGTGGAATAACTAGAAACCATACAGTGACTCTAAGTACAGTTCATTGAAGGTAATTTTCCACCCAGGTATATTTTAAAACTGTTTTCCACCCAATGTGCTTATTTTACTCTGTCTCAGAATGGGTTTGAAAATCAGGCTATTCTAAGAAACTACCTTTGTCATGGGAAATACAAAGCATTAGCAGGAGTAAAAATGAGATGGCAGGCACCAAGGTGCACAGTCAGAGATATGAACACTAGTTTCATTGTATCATTCACAAACTAGTTCTGTGAGCTCAAGCAGGGTCCTTAAACTTCTAGTCCAGAATGTCTTCAATTTTAAGGGTATGGCAATATTACTTCTAAGGTTACTTCCAACTTATTTCAAGAATCTATGATTTTCAGGAATTTTCTGAACCTGAAATCTTATGTTTATCATAATGTTGGACGTTAGGGAGAACAGTGAAGAAAAGAAATCCGTATCTTATAGTAGAAAGAGCACCCGGAAGCAACAAGTATCATTTGACTTCCGTAAGCCTCAGTTTCCATTCCTGAAAAATGAGTATAATAAGAATGTACTTCACAGGACACTACTTCTATAAGCCTTCTAATAAGTCATGCTCCAGCCCTCAAGGACCATACAGTTTATTGTGTGAGTGGGAAAGACCAATGCTGACATAGAGAACTATGATTCTCAAATTTTAATATATATAAATATAATATATATAAATATAAATCACCTGGATATCTTGTTAAAAATGCAGCTTCTGGGATAGAATTCAAAGCAGATTATACTGGTCCTCAGATGATATTTTGAGTAGAAAGGCTATAAAACAAACATGTTTAAAATCAAACACCATACGATAGTTATATGTATGATACTTTATGATACTTACCACGAGTGAAAGCTTCTATTTCTTTCCACATACCTAAATCCTACCCTCCCTTCAAGACCTGTTCAAGTGATATGGTTTATAAATACAGCCCAGACCACCATAGCCCTTTGTAAGCTCTTTCTTCTAAAAATCTTTGTTTGTTTTATATGTTGGCAACTGTTCTAGTAATCCTGAAATATGGGTCTGCTGGTCAACTGCACCAGAATCACAAAGGGAGCTTTTAAAAATACAGATTCCTGTATCCTATTCTCAGTGGCTCTGGGGTCATTTGTTCAGGAAAGTAGCAGGAGGTAGGGGCAGGACAGGACTCTGGATTTTAAAAATTTTCCCAGATGATTATGATATTGGATTGGTTTCACAGAAAGTACTAAAGAAATAGTTCTCAGCATTGGCTGATATTAGAATCCATCACAAAGTTTTTAAAACATACGGGCTCAGGCTCCAGGCCAGCTAATTAAATAAAGTCAATTAGAGCTCCCCAGGTGGTTCTAACATGAGCCAAGTTTGGGAACCACAGCAAGTGGTAATGAAGTATACTGGTGCAAGTAGGGACCATATCAGATTGTTTTACCGCTGTATCTCTGGTGCCTAACGCAGAACTGGGCATTTAACAAATATTTGTTGAGTGAATATATGAACTAAGATAATGAGTCTTCAGACTGTAAATTAACTCCTTAATCTCTTGCCTGCCTCCCAACAAGATTATAAGCACTAGTGTGTGGGGTTACAGTTAAGTTCTGGAGCAGATGCCTGGGCTGGAATCCTGGCTCTGCCATTCACCACCTAGAAAACGTAAGCTCCACAACTTCTTGTCCCTCAGTTTCCTCCTTTGTGAGGTAAGAATGACAACAATATTTGTGCTAATAAAATAAATTAGGACACAAAAACCATGTGGAAATTGCCTGGTACAGAGAAACCACTTAATAATTGATAGCTATTTTTACATTGAATCACCAAGCACATAGACGTTCTTAGAGTTCTGTAATGGTCACATCAATGAACACTTTCCAGTTATTTAACCAATAGATATTTCTTTAAATCATCTTTATTTCAGGCACTGAGAATTGTTACTGTAGATATAGCAGCAAAAGAAAAAAAACAGAACTACTTTATAGAATTTAAAATATAGTTAGTGAGGTGTACAATGAACAAGTTATTTCAAAGTGATGAGTAATAGAAAGTTATTTTAAGTGTATCAGCTATTGCAAAGGAGAAAGGATCAGGGGGACATAGAAAGGGATGAGAGGATATCTACTACAGTTTATAACTAGGGCAATTAACTTAATATTAAAAGTCAGGAAAAGGTTCCTGGAAAAGAAGGGATGTTCAAGTTGATTCAGCTTAACAAGGAGACGACAGAAGTTGGAGAGCATTCTAGGTAAAGGGAAGAGTCTTAATAAAAGCTCAGAAGCATGAAGAGCAATGTACCACAGGTACCAAATGAAGGCAGGTGTGGCTGGTACAGAGCACAATCAAGGAAGGCTTTGAGAGATATGGGAGCTTAGGGTGAGTTTTGAAGAATGGGTAAGATTAGGAAGGGAATGAAAAAAAACAGGGGTTGAAGATAGGAAAGTAAGGATGAACATAGCATTCATTCATTCAACTTGTGCTAGATGCTGAAGATAAGCAGTGGGTGAAAACAGAAAAGATTCCTGCCTTCATGGAATGTACATTATAGGTGGGGAGGAAGACAATAAAACAAATCAAGTAATTAAGCAAGATTATAAGAAGTCATTATAAACAATATAAAGAAAATAAGCAAGGTGCTATAATGGGGAAAAACTAGAATGTGGGCTGGAAGGAGATATGTCTGATAGGATTATTAAAGAGGACCTATGGATTTCCATGTAATGTGGTTCTATAGCAATGGACATGTCAAACTGTAGTCACCCTAGAAAGCCAGGCAGGTGACTTTGACATCTTTAGGAAACTGAGGTTGCTCGTTTTAAGGTTGTCTGTACTCCCTATCCTTTTTCTTTTACCTCATGATTCTTTCCCCTTCTCTACTAATAATGCAAGGCAAGTTCTTGGCTTTGTTTAGGAAATAATTCGACAGTGAGCAGGTGGTAGAAGAAAGCAGCTTTATTGAAGTGGCAGTGTTACAGCTCTGTGACTGCTCCTTGCAGAGCAGGGCTAATCCATAGGCAGTGTGCTGAGAGTAGCAGCCTATGGGCGGTTGGCAGTTGTATTTAAACACACGTTTGATGACATGCAAATAAAGGGACAGGATATTCAGAAATTGGTGGAAAATGCATGGTAACTTCTGGTTGTTGCCATGGAAATGGGTAGTAATTTCTGGGTATTGCCATGACATTGGTAAACTGTCATGGTGCTTGTATCAATCCATTTTCACACTGCTATAAAGAACTAACTGAGACTGGGTAATTTATGAAGAAAAAAGGTTGAAATGACTCACAGTTCTGCAGGCTTAACAGAAAGCATGACTGGGAGGCTGCAGGAAACTTTCAATCACGGTAGAAGGCGAAGGTGAAGCAAGCACGTCTTACCATGGTGCAGCTGGAGAGACAGGACAAAGGAGGAAGTGCCACACACTTTTTTTTTTATTATTATACGTTAAGTTCTAGGGTACATGTGCATAACGTGCAGGTTTGTTACATATGTATACTTGTGCCATGTTGGTGTGCTGCACCCATCAACTCGTCAGCACCCATCAACTCGTCATTTACATCAGGTATAACTCCCAATGCAATCTCTCCCCACACCCCTCCCCATAATAGGCCCCAGTGTGTGATGTTCCCCTTCCCGAGTCCAAGTGATCTCATTGTTCAGTTCCCACCTAGGAGTGAGATCATGCGGTGTTTGGTTTTCTGTTCTTGTGATAGTTTGCTGAGAAAGATGGTTTCCAGCTGCATCCATGTCCCTACAAAGGACAGAAACTCATCCTTTTCATGGCTGCATAGTATTCCATGGTGTATATGTGCAGTGCCACACACTTTTAAACAACCAAATCTCATGAGAATTCATCCACTATCTCGAGAACAGCAAGAGGGAAGTCCGCCCCCAACACAAGGGGGTTACAATTTGAGATGAGATTTGAGTGGAGACACAGAGCCAAACCATATCAGCACTGGTGGGAGCATCTTGCACAGATGGGCAGCAAGGGCAACTAGAAGCTGCCTTCAGCGCTGCTTGCTGATTTTGGTCTATCTGCAGTCTGGTCCAGAGAATGAGTTCTGCCAGCCTCTTCGCTTCATAATGTTCCTTCATTAACTTCTCCCTTCTTTCTTTTTCTTCCAAAAATAAGTGGAGGAGGGAAGGGAGCATCATGTAGAAATCAGTGATATGACCCAGATTTGAAATCACAAAGAAATAATTTTGAGACATAAGCTCTACTCTTTATTAGCGAAGGGACCCAAAGCTTCAGTTTCCTCATCTGTAAATGGGGTAATCATATCTGCATTAGCCAGAGTTCTTCAGAGGAACAGAACCAATAGGCTGTACATAGATGATGGGCATATATATATACACAGAGAGAAAGATTTATTTTAAGGAATTGGCTCATGTGATTGTGTGGGCTAGGAAGTCTAAAATATGCAGGGCAGGTAGATGGGCTGGAGACCCAAAGAAGACTTGATGTCACAGCTCAAGTGTGAAGGTGGTCTTAGAGGCAGATTGTCTTCTTCCTTGCAGGACCTCAGTCTTTTTCTCTTAACACCTTCAACTAATGGGGTGAGGTCATCCCGCATTATGAAGGGTAACCTGCTTTATTCAATATCTACTGACTTAAATATTAATCACATCTAAAAAATGTCTTCACAGCAACATCTAGACTTGTATTTGACCAAGTATCTGGGCATCATAGCTTAGCCAAGTTGACACATAAAATTAACAAACTAGTCTTTTTGCTTAAAACAAAGTGTGATTCTTTTTTTGCTGGGTAAACTAACTTCTAAACTTACATCCCAAAAACCTATTAACTGAAGCCAAAATTGATCTTTCTAAACTCTAAATCTGATTTATGGAGTCATTCCACAAATACTACTGAGCACATCCTTTGTGACAGATACTTGATAGAGGTGGGTTACTAACATGCAATGAGTCTGTACTTGCCCCAACGAATTTAGTCAGCTAGGGAGATGAGATTACAGACCAGAATAGTTCCTATTTACTGGAGCCCTACTAAGTGTAAAGCACTCTGCATTAATTATGTCATTTAATCTTCACTCTGACTTCACAATGTGGCAATGAGTAAATTCTGCAGATTAAGTGGTTTGCCCAAGGAAACAAAGGCTACTAAATGCCGGAATGGGCATTTGAACCCTTGTCTGTCTGATATCAATTCCCACGAGCTCTTCTGCCTTCTGGTTACAAAGACAACCCTGTAAGATAGTTGCTATAGAAAAGGTTTGTACAACATTCAGTGAGGGCACAGGAAAAGGCATCCCTAACTCTGCCTGGGTAAGTCAGGGATGACTTCACAATCGTTATGATGATCTTCTGTTTGAAATCATTAAGGCCTTCAATGGGGAAAAGGCATCCTGAATATTAATTAGCAAAACACCTAACATACTGCCTGATAGTCCTGTTCACTCTATGCTTTATGTTGAACATTCTACACTTCCTCTCCTGGTATCCTTTGCACATCTTTCTCCACACACCACTTTTCTCTTTGGCAAAATTCTATTTGTTTCTACAACTTTATTGTGTTCTAGCTTTGGTGAGGTATAAGTGATAAAATTTGCATATATTCAAGATATACATTTCATATATGTATACACTATGTAATGATTACCAAAATCAAACTAAATAATACATCCTTCAACACACATAGTTGCCACTTGTGGGTGAAAGGCGATAAAAACACTTAAGATCTGCTCTATTAGAACATTTCAAGTAAACAATCCAGTCACCATGCTATACATTAGGTCCCCAAAGTTTATACATCTTATAACTGAAAATTTGGATTCTATAAACATCTCCCCATTTTCCTCACCCTGCATCCCCTGGTAACCACCATTCTATTCTCTGCTTCTATTAGTTCAAATGTTTTAGATTCTACATTTAAGTAAGATCATGCAGTGTTTGTCATTCTGTATCTGGCTTATTTCATGTAGTATAACATCTTTGAAATTGATTCATATTGTCAAAATGTCAGGACTTCTTTTTAAGAAGTTCCAGGATATATACAACATTTTCCTTATCCATTCATCCATTCACGAACACTTAAGTTGTTTCCATTACTCAGCTATTGTGAATAATGCTGCAATAAACATGGAGGGTATGTATCTCTTTCGGATACTGATTTTATTTCCTTTGGATGTATACTTAAAAGAAGGATTCTTGGATCCTAAGATTAGTTCTTATTTTAATTTTTTGAGGAATACTGTTTTCCATAATGGCTGTACTAATTTACATTCCCACCAACAGTGTACAAGGGCTCCCTTTCTCTACACCCTCAGCAGCACTCCTTGCCCCCCAACTTTTTTTTTTTTTTTTGATAATAGACATTCTAACAAGTGTAAGGTGAAATCTCACTGTGGTTTTGACATGCATTTGCCTGAAGATTAGTGACATTGAGTAACTTTTCACATACTTCTTGGTCATTTGTATGTCTTCCTTGTAAAAATGTCTATTCTGGTCCTTTGGCAATTTTTTATCATTTTTTTATTATTATTATTATTACTATTACTATTGACACGACATTTCACTTTTGTTGCCCAGGCTGGAGTGCAGTGGCATGATCTCGGCTCACTGAAACCTCTGCCCCCCGAGCTCAAGTGATTCTCCTGCCTCAGCCTCTGAAGTAGCTGGGATTACAGGCACCCCCCAACACACCCAGCTAATTTTGGATTTGTAGTAGAGACAGAGTTTTGCCGTCTTGGTCAGGCTGGTCTCCAACTCCTGACCTCAGGTGACCCACCTGCTTTGGCCTCCCAAAGTGCTGGGATTACAGGAGTGAGCCACTGCACCCGGCCAGCAATTTTTTAACTAGGTTATCTTTTTTGTTATTGAGTTGTATGAGTTCTTTATATATTTTGGATGTTAACCTCTGAACAGATAAGAGGCTAATAGGTCAGATAGTGTGCAAATATTTTCTCCCAATCTGTAGATTGCCTTTTCATTTTGTTTATTATTTCATTTGCTTTGCAGAAGCTTTTCAGTTTGATGTGCTCCCATTTGTTTATCTTTGTGATTGTTGCCTGTGCTTTGGGTGTTATATCCAAAAAAATCATTGCCAAGATCAATGCCAAAGAGATTTTCCCATGTTTTCTTCTAGAAGTTTTTCTTCTAGAAGTTTCAGGTCTTATGTTTAAGTCTTTAATCCATTTCTGGTAAATTTTTGTATATGGTGTAAGATAAGGATCCAATTTCACTCTTTTACATGTCGATATCCACTTTTCACAATGCCACTTATTGAAGAAACTATCCTTTCCACATTGTGCATTACTGGCACTCTTGTCAAAGATTATATTATGTATATTATAACTCACACATATGATGTGTATATGTGAGTTAATTTCTGGGCTTATTCATTATTCTGTGTATTTATTTTCATGCCAGCGACATACTTTTTGATTACTATGCCTTCGTAGATTTTGAAATCAAGTAGTGTGATACCTTTCAGCTTTGCTCTTCTTAAGACTACTTTGGCCATTCATGGCCTTTTGTGATTCCATATGAATTTCAGAATTGTTTTTTCTATTTCTGTGAAAAATTTTACCAGAATTTTTATAGGTATTAAATTGAATTTGTGGGTTCCTTTTAGTATGCACATTTTAATAATATTATTTCTTCCACTCCATGAATGAAGGATATCTTTTCATTTATTTGTGACTTCTTCAATTTCTTTCATCAATGTAATAGTTTTCAGTGTATATATTATATATATTTCACTTCTTTGGTTAAACTTATTCCTAAGTATCTTATTGCTTTTAATTCTATTGAAAATTGAATTATCTTAATTTCTTTTTTTGGACAGTGTGTTGTTAGGGTATAGAAATGCAACTGATATTTGTATATTAATTTTGTATTCTGCTACTTTACTAAATTTGTTTATCAATTCTAACAGGCTTTGGTAGAGTCTTTAGGGTTTTCTGTATGTACAATTACGCTATCTTAAACAGAGATAATTTAGCTTTTTCCTTTCTGATTTGGATGCCTTTTATTTCTTTTTTCTTTTATAGGCTAGCTCTGGCTAAGACTTCCAATACTATGTTGAAGAGAAGTTCTGAGATTGGGCATCCTTGTCTTGTTCCTGATCTTAGAGGAAAAGCTTTTCAGTTTTCACCATTGACCATGATGTTAGCTGAGGGCTTGTCATATATGACCTTTCTTATGTGAAGTACAGTCTTTCTACACCTAATTTGCTGAGGGTTTTTATCATTAAAAAAAAAAAGATGTTGAATTTTGTCAAATACTTATTCTGCATTGAGATAATTATATGATTTTTAAAATTTGTTCTTCTGCATCTATTGAGATAATTATATGATTTTTAAAATTTGTTCTGTTTATATACTGTCACATTGATCAATTTGCATATATTGAAACATCCTTACACCCTAGCGATGAATGCCACTTGATTACGGCATTTGATCTTTTTAATATGCTGTTGAAGACAGCTTGCTAGTATTTTTTTTATTTTTGCACCTTTCTCATAAGTTTTGATATGTTGTGGTTCCCTCTTAATTTGTCTCAAGATAATTTTTGTTTCCCTTTTGATTTCTTCTTTGACCCATTGGTTGTTCAAGACTGCATTACATAATTTCCACATATTGGTCAATGTTCTAAGATTCTTTGTTGTTTATTTCTAGTTTCATACCATTGTGGACAGAAAAAATACTAGACATGATTTTAATCTTATATTTTTAAGATTTGTTTTGTGTCCCAACAGATGATCTCTATCCTGGACAGTTTTTTCATGTGTGCTTGAAAAGAATGTGTACTCTGCCACTATTAGATGGAATGTTCTGTGTATGTCTGTTAGGCCCATTTAGCCTGTATCGTTAATTCAAGTCTGCTGCTTCCTTATATTTTATTTTTATTTTCATCATAATTTGGGTTTTAATTTTTATGAATACATAGTAGGTGCATATATTTAAGGGATAAATGAAATGTTTTTATATAGGCACTTAAAGAATTGCACAATAATAACATCATGGAAGATGGGGTATCCATCCCCTCAAGCATTCTTTGTGTTACAAACAATCCAATTATACTCTTTGAGTTATTTAATTAATTAATTTTTTGAGACAGAGTCTCACTCTGTTGCCTAGGCTGGAGTGCAGTGGTGCGATCTCAGCTCATTGCAACCTCCATCTCCTGGGTTCAAGTGATCCGCCTGCCTCAGCCTCCCGAGTAGCTGGGACTACAGGCGTGTGCCACCATCCCCAGCTAATTTTTGTACTTTTAATAGAGACGGGATTTTGCCATGTTGGCCAGGCTGGTCTCAAACTCCTGACCTCAAGTGATGTGCCAGCCTCAGCCTCCCAAAGTGCTGGGATTACAGGCATGAGACACTGCACCTGGCATCTTTTAGTTATTTGATAATATACAATTATTATTGACTATAATCACCCTATTGTGCTATATGACACTAGGCCTTATTTACTAATTTTAACTTTCATACCCATTAACCATACCCTCCTCCCACATATACAACACCCTGCAACTTCCCTTCTCAGCCTCTGGTAATCATCCTTCTACTATCTATCTTCATGGATTCAATTGTTTTGATCTTCAGATCTCACAAACAAGTGAGAACATGCAGAATATGTTTTTCTGTCCCTGGCTTGTTTCATTTAACATAATATCCTCTAGTTACATCTACGCTGTTGCAAATGAGTGAATCTCATTCTTTTTATGGCTGAATAGTACTCCATTGTGTATAAGTACCACATTTTCCTTATCCATTCATCTGTTGATGGACACTTAGGTCACTTCCAATTCTTGGCTACTGTGAACAGAGCTACAACAAACTTGGGAGTGCAGATATCTCTTCGATATCTTGATTTCCTTTTGTGGGGTATATACCCAGCAGTGGGATGACTGGATAGTACAATATCTCTATTTTTAGTTTTTTAACGAACCTCTGAAATATTCTTCATAGTGGTTGTGGTAATTTACTTTCCCACCAATAGTGTACAGTGGTTCCCTTTTCTCCACATTCTTGACAGCATTTGTTATTGCCCATCTTTTGGGTATAATCCATTTTAACTGGGGTGAGATAATATTTCACTGTAGTTTTGATTTGCTTTGCTCTGATAATAAAAAAATATGAAATGTTTCACCAGTTTGCATGTCATCTTTGTGCAGGGTCCATGCTAATCTCTGTATCATTCCAATTTTAGTGTATGTGCTGCCAAAGTGAGCACTGACATTTCCTTATGGATTTTCTGTCTGTATGATACATTCATTGTTGAAAGTGGGATGTTAACATCTGCTACTATTATTGTATTCTAACTATTGTCTATTTCTTCCTTTAGTTATGTTAATATTTTCTTGATATACTTAAGTGTTTTCCTGTTGGGTGTACATGTTTACCATTGTATCCTTTTAGTAAATTGATGCCTCTATCATTATATAATGACCTTCTTTGTCTCTTATGACAGTTTTGATTTAAAGTCTATTTTGTATTATACAAGAATAGATACCCCTGCTCTCTTGGTTTTTATTTGTATGAAATATTTTTTTTCTATCCCTTTGCTATCATCCTATTTGTGTCCTTAAGACTAACATGAGTTGCTTGTAGGCAGTATGTTGTTGGAGCTTGCTTTTTAATCCATGTAATCACTCTGTGTCTTCTGATTAAATAATTTAATTTATTTGCATTTAATGTAATTATTAATGGTAAATAATTTATTATTGTCATTTGTAATTGTTTTCTGACTGTTTTGTAATGTCTTTGTTTCTTTCTTTCACTCTTGCTATCTTCCCTTATGATTTGTTGACATTTTGTGGTGGTATGCTTTCATTTCTTTCTGTCCTTTGTGTATCCACCAGAGTTTCTTTTTCTTTGTAATTAGCATAGGCCTTACATAAAACATCTTATAACATTCTATTTAAAACTGATAACACCTTGAATTCAACTGCATTTAAAGCTCTTCAGTTTTTCTTCTCCCTCACACATTTTATGCTATCGATGTCCCATTTTGCATCTTTTTATATTGTGTATCCATTAAAAATTATTGGAACTATAGTTAGTTTTAAAACTTTGACCTTTTAACTTTTATTCTAGAGTTAAAAGTGACTTACATATCATCATTACAGCATCAGAATATTCTGATTTTAACTATATATTTACCTTTACCAGTAAATTTTCCACTTTCATGTGTTTCATGTTGTTACTTAGCAAACTTTCATTTCAACTTGAAAAAAGACTTATTTTTGTAAGTCAAATCTAGTAGTGATGAAATCCCTTAGCTCTTGTTTATCTGGAAATATCTTTATCTCACCTTTATTTCTAAATGACAGTTTTGCCAGATATATATTCTTAGCAGTTAGTTTGAGTCTTTTGGCACTTTGAATATATCAACCCACTCCCTTCTGGCCTGTAAAATTTCTGCTAAGAAGTTCACTGATAGACTTATGGGGGTTCCATTGTGTATGATGATCTCTTCTCTTGATGCTTTCAAACTTTTTCTGGCTTTCACTTTTGACAATTTAATTATACTGTGCCTTGGGGTATTATTCTTTAGGTTGATCTTGCTTGGCTTGGGTTCTTTAAGCTTTATGTATCTGAATATCCATATCTCTTCCAAAATTTGGGAAGTTTGTAGCTTTAAATAATATTTCTGCCCCTTTCTCTCTCTCCTTCTCAAATTCCCAAAACTCATAATTTATTCACTTAAAGGTGTCTCATAGGACTCTTATGCCTTCTTCACTTTATTTTTTTCTTTTTGTTTCTCTAATTGGCTAATTTCAAATGTCCTGCCTTGAGTTCGCTGGTTCTTTCTTCTGCATGATTGACCATGCTACTAAAGATCTGTATTGTATTTTTTAGTCTGTCATTTTATCATTCTGCTTCAAGATTTCTGTTTGGTTGTTTTCATACTTTTTATTTCTTTGTTAAACTACTCATTTTATTAATGCATTGTTTCCCTGATTTTGTTTTCTATCTGTGTTCTCTTGCATCTCAGTTAGCTTCCTTAACATGACTACTTTGAATTATTTTTCATCCAACTAATAGTTAACCATTTCCTTGGAGTTGGTTGTGCAAGGTCTATTAGTTTCCTTTGGTGGTGTCATGCTTGCCTGATTCTGGATTATACAATGTAGCCTTGTGTTGGTGTCTGTACATTTGAAGGAACAATTATCTCTTTCAGTCTTTATAGAACTGATTTCAACAGGTAAAAACTTTCTCCTGGTGGGTCCTCATGTGATGGTATTGCCTTTAGGATCATGATCAAATAGCACTTTAGCCTGTTCTCCAGTGGAGTCCACAGCTGAAAGACCTGTTACTGTGGATAAATGTGGCTTCCTCCAAGTCACTGGAAGGTCTCCTACTGGGTCACTGGGTAGATCTCTGGGCAGGCAGGACTGGCTCCAGACTGAGAGGGGTTGGAATTGAGTCACAGGGCTGCATCAGGGTCCACAACTGAGACTAGAGTCGGCAGGCCTACTTCCAGGGACATGAATGGGCATGCCTCTTGCCAGGTTCCTTGGAAGGCAGAACGCTCCCTGGACTGAGGCAAAATACGACTGAAGCTGAAAAATAAGGCTGCTTCAAGATATACTGTCAGACCAAATTCAGCAGGCCTGACTCTGGAGGCACAGATGGGCATGTCACCCAGAGGGTCACTGAGTGGGCAGGACTGCTCCTGGAGTATAGCTGAAAGAAGATGGAGCTAGGTTGGAAGATCACTTCAAGACTTACGGTGGAATCAAGGGGGGCTGGCCTGTCCCTGGGGCAATGAGCAGGAGTGTTTCTCAACAGGTCCCTGTGGACAGGATTGCTCTCAGATCACTCCTGAGAGGAGCTGGAGCCAAATTACAGGGCTACTTCAGGATCTACAGCCAGGAATGAGGTCAGGGGGGCTGTCTCCCTTGGCACAGGTGGGTGTGACTTTTCCCAGAGCCTTTGTCACATGATTCTAGTGATAAGACCAAGGCCTAACAAGGATGTCGCTGAGTCTACAGGGGGACAAGGACATATCTAGTGATAGCCAGAACCACAGTTGGACAGCCCTTCTCTGTCTTGGGCTCCATGGAGGTTTTACAATCTCCTATCTGACTTTCAAAGCTCCCACAATGGCACTTTTATTTATGGATGATTGCCAAATTATAGTTGCTATGAGGAGATAAGAGAGGGGGATCTCCTTGGTTTAGATAAAGTCTTCCCTGCTCCACCTGTGCCCACCTTCTAGATTCAGTACACTGTTTTCATGTGTCTGTCATAGCATTGAACACACTGTTTGTTTGGGTGGTTAGTTGGTTGGTTGGTAAGCTTCTCCAGTAAAGTAAATTGTAGAAGGTAAAAATGTTACCTTAATTTCCATATGCCATCATTAGTGCAAGGCATGACACAGAGTTCTGATATCATTGCAAAATAAACAGAATCACACAGATACATTTATACCCATGCAATGAAATGTATATTTGAAGGCACTTGATTCTCTTCAGATTACATATTCATCCCTCCTTACAACTTTATAGTGACCACGAGAGCTTCTTCTCCTCCCAAGCTTCCAGAGTCACAACGTTTAATATTTTTATCTCTATTTGGTACTATTTAGTAACAGGTTTTTCATTTATCACAACTATGTAATCAGATAGAAAAATATGTTCATTGCTGAATTGAAATAAATTGATACTGACATCATATGGTATAACAGATTCAGTAGGTAGCTGAGCTAGAAAATTCAGTAATAGTTTGTTTATACTAGCAAGAGGGAGTGTGTCTGGGTGATAGAACTGATCCGTATCCTGATTGAGATAATAGTTACATGAATCAATCCTTGTATTAAAATTCATAGAATTATACACCAACAAGCTCAATATTACTGCTGAATGAAAATTTTTAAACATCAACATCCAGATAATATGCATAGCGAGATACTGAATATACAAGTAGACAGTGGCCAGACTACATATGACAATTAAAACTCTTACCTTCATCTAATTAAAACCTTCATCCCAGGAAGCCAAACCATAATTTCTGCAGCAATAGTTCTAGAACAGTCATAGCTTGGTCAATGACTACCAGCTTTTCCAAACTTTCATCCTGACTTCCAACTTAGGACCAACCAGAGTAGGTCAAATATGCTCTCCAAACCAATCACAGATGATACCCTAGCCTCTAGTTACCTCACCTCCAACTTTCTCATGTCAACAGCCTCCATTCAGAGCACACCTGAAGGCTTGTCCTCTTTTCACTATAAAGTTTTCTCACTGCCCTGCCTGCCTTTGAGTTTCTGTCAAACACAATGATGGTGACCGATTTCCAAGCTCTGAATAAATAGCTTCCGTTTTATCTAATATAGTGGGATTTTTTTCATTATTTCCACAATAGGATACAACCATTTGTGTTGAAACAGAAGAGTGCATGTGTGTGTGTGTATGTAATGTTTATATATGCACAGACTATGAAAATACACATACACACACACCAGAAATGTCACTTCCTAGATAGAAAGTTGGTTGGCTGGGTAATGGGGGTAACAGTGAGATTGATTTTTAAATGTATTCCCTTTTGAATCTTTTGAATGGCCCTCTCAGATCAAATAATTAATTTAAAAATAAAATTTGAGGCTCACTTAAATGTGAAGACTTACAGATTATAAGGAATATTATTCAAATTCACAAATAACCACAAATAATCTCCAAAAGTAACCTGTTTTATAATTATATTTAGAATAAATCAATGATAAATTGATAATTGATAATAAATCAATTGATAAATTGGTGAGTTGTTTAATATTTCTGGGTCTTATTAACCACATGGATAAAACAAGGACAATATCAGCTTGAGGAAGTTGTAGGGAAGATTAATTGCTGGTTTACACACGTGGTTATTGTCATATACTAAATGTATCAGCTGGGTAGGCTAGCTGCTGAAGAAAACAGAATTCAACGCTTATCACTCAGATACAGTAGATGATTCTTTCTTGCTCATATAACAGAACAGAGAGAGTGAATGAGTTAGTGGGTGACTCTCCTTCATGTAGTCATGAATGCACCAAACTAAAGGATCCCATTCCGGAAGAAACCCAAACTGATTGATAGTGGTCCTTCCATCTTCAAATATATGACTTATAAAGTTTTCCTGAATATTGTCTCCATCCAGCCAGGTTTAATGGAGAAAGACAAGGAGGAGAATACACAGAAGGTTTGCATGGACCATACCTGGGAGTAGAACCTGTTACTTTCACTCCTATTCAGGACTGTCAGATTTAGCAAATAGAAATGCAGTACAGGCATCCTGTACTTTGTCCAGTTAAACTTGAATTCCAGATAAACAACACAATTTCTTTTAATATAAGTATGTCTTATGTAGTACTTGGGACATATTTATACTAGAAATATGTTTTTTATCTAAAACTTAAATTTAACTGGGTATCCTGTATTTCATCTGGCAACTCTATGAGTACAACCCATTGGCAAAAACTCAATTACAGTTCTACATATAATTAAAGTATAAAGGAAGCTGGAAAGTGTAATCTAGTTGTTTCCCAAGAAGAAGAGAGTAAGAATTTTGTTAAACAAGTAGCAGTCTATGCATAGTAAGAAATGAACAAAATTAGGATGCTTCTTTTTCCCATGTGTGTGGGAGCCTGACCTGGAACACTGGACTTAGACTTCGGGTACAAGAGTACAACTCAAACACCTGCCCAAATAGGCTCAACAAAAGCTGTACCAATTGGAATGTGTCCTCAGTAAACTACAAAAATAAAATAAGACGACAACAGTGAAACCATGCTGGAATCATTCATCAAAGTCAGACAGTCCCCATGCGGCCTCCTTCCGTGCTGTGTGTTTAACCTCTGGGGAAGCAGTACATTCCATGTGGACTCTAATAAGCTGCCTCTGGGAGCGATTTGACTCATGAAGCTGACTACTGCCTTGAGCAGTTTAAAGAACTTGAGAATTTTTTTTTTTTTAACAAATCCCCTTGTCATGGTTGAAATCCCAGCATTCATTTATATTCATCTTGGAAGTTGGCACCCATAGCTCACAGGACTGGTAATAAAATTGACAATCTGCTACAGTGGAACTTATGCAGGTGTTATTAACTTTAACTGAATTGATCTCAACTAGATCACTGTCGGGGGCGATGTGGTAACAATTGATTTTTCCAGCTCTGAGAGAATTCTTAGTTTACTTATTTTCATTTCTCCATAGACCATTTTTTTTCCTTTGCTTGGAGATATATGGCAGCATTTCTTTCTTCTTTCTCTCTCATTTCAATTTGAAAATAGTATGCTTTTAAGTACAATATTTAGGGAGGAAAAGCAAAGTGACTTAGAAGCTTCAAAAACAACTCATCCAAGCCCATAAATTTGGCAGCTGTAGATGTTTAAACAGGCATTGACAAAGAAGGATGTACTCTTTCTGAACATTATGCATTTCAACCATGTGTGACCACTGTTATGGACTGACTTGTGTCTTCTCAAAATTCATATGGTGAGCCCTAACCCAGAATGTGCCTGTATTTGGAGCTAGCATTGATGTCCTTATACGAAAAAGAAGAGACAAAAGTGTTGTACACGCACAGAGAAAAGACCATGTAAAGACACAATGAGAAGGCAATCATCTTCAAGTGAAGGAAAATTAAACTTGCCAACACTTTGATCTAGGACTTCCAACCTCCAGAACTATAAGAAAATGCATTTCTGTTGTTTAAGTTATCCAGTCTGTGGAATTTTGTTATGACAACCGAAGCTGTGACGAACATACCCACCCAGCCAGTACCCTTTGTGGGTTACTGTGCTTGGTGTTTCCTAAAGGGCTTAGGGAGAATACAGCATCTCCTCTATCAGCATTGGGGTAAATCGAGGCACCAAGATGCATATTCCTGGCATGCGCATACCATTTCTCCATACCTAGAATGTACACTTGCTGCCATCCCCCTTGCTCACACCTGCATCAGGAGCCAACGCGGAAACACAGGCATTACAAGGAAGGATGGAGAGTGGAACTCTGGTATAGCAGGCCCTGGCCCTGCACTTTCCTAGCATCATGACCTCAGGCACTGTGACCTTGGCCAGTGAAGTTCTTTGGACTTCAGTGTTATTATCTGGACAATATGAATAATAATACGATACCTACCTCTAAGGGTTACAAGCATCCAAGAGAGCAATATATATGAAAGTGTTACCTATAATGTAGAGTACAAAACAAACAGATAAACTAGGAAGTAATAACAAGTGTAGCAAGGTTCTGATAGTAGAAGGTTATAAAACTCGCTCTTTCATTCAAGACCAATCTGGCCAACATGATGAAACCCTGTCTCTACTAAAATACAAAAATTAGGCGGGCATGATGGCGGGTGCCTGCAATCCCAGCTACTCAGGAAGCTGAGACTGGGGAATCACTTGAACCCGGGAGGCGGAGGTTGCAGTGAGCCAAGATCACGCCACTGCACTCCAGCCTGGGTGGCTGAGTGGGACTCTCAAAACAAACAAACAAACAAACAAAACCACCTCACTCTTCCTCACTCTTTCTATTTATTACCTCAGACAAATAATTTAGCAATTTATTTTAAACTTCTGAATATACAGGGCAGGGGGTAAGTAGCTCAAAATCATATTAGCTAGCTAGAAATCATATTTGTAACAAAACTGTAAGAGAGTGGTTCTGTGACAACAGGATGTATAAATTAAAGAGTGATTCCTGAAGATGTAGGGGGAAGCTAGAACAAATTATAAATAATTAAAAGTATGAGGAAAAATCAGGAGAGTTGGTTCCCCAAAGAACGAGACTCTGAGCTCACAAAGGCCCAAGTCTAGCCCCCATTTTGACTTCCTCTTATGAACCGCGTATTGTAGACAAGTTACTTAACCTTTCTAAGCTTCACAGGCTTGTTGAGGATTAAACAAAATCATGTATGTGTATATGATCTGTGAAGGTAGTTTCTTTTTTGTGTAAGAAATATGTATTATTTCCTATCCTGGCTCTACCAATAACTAATTGCTTGACCTTGAACTTACCTTTTCTGAGCTTGTTTTCTAAGCTGAGTGCTTTAATTTCCTTCCCTTATAATAAGCTATGATTTTAAAAGGATGAACATCGTGGCTGCACCACGAGGTTGATAACTAAATTCAAGTTTCTTATGTAACTGTGAAATAAAACTTACAAATCGGGACTAAAACAAAGGGGCAGTGATTTGAAAATAGCTCTCCATAAAAATGTTAAACAGGATCATAAATAGAAAACTGTGGCTCTGGAGCCTTTTTCTTCCAGACCATTTGGTCATTCAAAAAATGTTTATCAGGTATCCACCACATGTGGCACACAGGTCTAGAAGCTGGTGAGGCAGCCAGGGCACAAAGCCAGCAGTGGGGGAACTGTGAAGAGTGTAGGGCATCCACAGTTGTGTGCAGCGGAGGACTTGAACTTGGAGCCAGCACGAGTAAGCTGAGCAGTGAGAGGAGGTTAAAGGTGCAGAGTAGGATGTTGGTATCTAATTTTATGAGAAGGAACAATTCCTAATAAACATAGCTCTGTTCTGCTCTGACCTGGGGTTGTCAGAAGTGGAGCCAAAGCCATCTTGACCTCTATCCTGGTGAGGTTACCCCTAGATGTTACGGAACATCTAGTGGCCATACAGTCCCAAGCCAAGCACATTGACAAAGGTTAACCAAAGTATGTCCTTACTTAAAAATTCAAAAATTACTTTATTTATTTCTGTAGCCACAACCAGACCAGGCAGTCAGGGTCAATGAACTTAACCCCTCTGAGTGTCTTTTTTTTTTTTTTAATCTAAGAAACGTGTCCTATGTCACTGGGGTTTTGAGAAATAAAATTAGGTAATATATATTAAAACACTTTTAGAAGTTGCACAAATATGAACTCTCATCATTATTGCCATCATTTGTCTCAAAAGGATTTGCCATGTGGAACAACCCACTTCAGTCTGGTTTTACAGCAGATGGCTGCCAGAAATATCAATAGCAGCAATTTTCCAAGTCATTCTTCAAATTCTGCTTACTGTTCATTATCACCTTTATTGACTTAGCCCAGCTGCAGGCACCAGCCCAGTTCCATCATTCTGTCACTAGGACTCTGCTGGGTAATTTTTGGTTTCCAAAGGAGGAAGAATGCAGAGGTAGGAATACAAGTGCAATACAATAGCTGCAATACAATAGGATGAGGACAATTACCTTCCCACATCTCCTCTATCCTGGGTGGGCCCTCACAGAGAAAGGGCAGGACTGGTTTCACCTGAGCCTGGGATTAGAAGGGCCCATAGCTCTGGAGTCTGTGTCTGTAAGCATGAGAAGAAACTTTAGCATAGCCAGTCATTGCTGCAATATGAGCATTCTTACAGATTTAGAAGCAATGTCATGTAGTAGATTGAATAACAATAATAATGCCCTCCATTTATTGGGAAGCACTGTGTGCCAGGCCTTCTGTAGATGCTTTATAAATTGACGAGATTCAAATGTCAGCTTCATCCATTCCTGGCTATGTGGCCTTGAGAATGTTACTTAGCCTCTCTATGCCTGTTTCCTCATCTGCAAAATGTTTATTTTGTGAAAATTGTTATGAAAATTGCATAAATATATATACACATATGAAACATATCAAAGTAAAATAGAAATGTATAAAATATAAATGTATATAATATATAGTGTCTATTATGTAAAACATCTATAAAACTTAGAAAAATTCCTAGGACATATATACCATATGAAGTATTATTATCAATTATGACTGTTGTTATCAGCATTATCATTATTATAAATGTCCTGTATTAGTTTCCTATTGTTGCTGTAAGTTAGTGGCTTAAAACAGCACAGACTGATTATCTTACAGCCCTGGAGTCAGAAGTCTTAAGGTATCAGCAGAGTTGTTTTCCTTCAGGAAGCCCCAGGGAGGATTTGTTTCCTTGTCTTTTCCACCTGCATTCTTTGGCTCATGCCACTTCCTTGCATCACTCCAATTTCTGCTTCCATTATCACATCTTCCTTTCTGACTCTGACCTGCCTACCCCATTCTTATAAGAATCTTTGTGATTATATCAGACTCAAGAGAATAATTCACAATGATCTTCCCATCTCAAGATCCGTCCCTTAATCACATCTGCAAACTTGCTTTTGCCATGTAAGTTAACGTATTCACAGGTTATAGGAATTAAGATGTAGATGTATTTGGCCGAACATTATTCTGAAGACTAATATATTTGTATGGAGATTTTACACTAAGGAACTGACTTGGAGTGGTTACAAAAAGCTAAATATGCTAGAGGTGGGTTCCAAATTTAGGTTGGTCTTGTAAAACCCATGCTCTTTGTACCAGCTGTTTCTGGACATGGAAACAGAAACTCTGAGTTAGTTTCCCAGTTTTCCTACCCAACAGCTCAGGGCTACTGAGAGAGTGGCTGTGAAGTGGCTTTAAATGATACTTCACAGGTACAAGGCATCCCTTTCCCATCTCTGGGTATCCAGATGGGGAGACCAGGGCTCTGAGAGTAGAAGGACTTGCCAAAGTACACACAGTAAGTAAATGGTAGAACCAAGAGTTCACCTCAGGTCTGCTTGGATCCAAGGACAATAACACCACTGTTCAGTGGAAATAGATTAAAGAGCCACCACAAAAGAAATGTGATTTTGTGATTCTCAAGCTGAGTTCATAAGATATAACCTCTTAATACTCTCATGTACATAACCTTTTGAACATAAAACATAAAGTGCATCCGTTCAGTCTTGTACTTTGTAAACTACACACTTTATACTCCCAACATGAACAGAAATAGGGCTGAGAATCTGGGACTGACATGTAAGGACAGAAGGAAAAGTTTCAGCTCTTCAGTAAGGAAAGGAGGAGGTCAACAGAGGACATGCTCAAAACCAATAACATTGTGACTACTCTTTATAAAGAGAACCCAAACTGGTTCTCCAAATTCTCATTAAACAGGACAAGAAGACCCCTTAGGAAAGTAAGGGTAAGTAGTTTTGAGTCAGTTAAGCTAGGCCTTTCCTACTGTAAAATAGTGAATAGGAAACTTAAAGAATATATTTCTCCTTTCTTGTCCCCGGGAATGCTACAGACTAAAAATACAAATATGTTTGAATGAGGGGAAGTTTGGACAAATGGATTAGAAATGTTGGCTGGCTCCTAAGAAGAGCTTAACACTGCCTTGCCTCTAAGGTTGGCATCAGAGGGGCATGGAATGAAATGGTTTCGAGACTGGATCATGGATCTGGCAGATGGAATCAAATCTCTACTTTGACACTTTGTTCAACTGGAGAAATTGTTAACCTCCCTGAACCCAGTTTCCCATCTATAAACCAGACCCATGATGCACACCCCTCAGAGATTGTTGGGGAAGAGTAAGTAAAAAAAATCTGTAAACTACTTAGCACAGGGCCTGACACCCAGCATGCACTGAAGTGATGATGGCTTCTATTAATTGATATTCCACATTATAACTGTGGGGCATCTGAACCCAGCCTGCCATCCCATTGTAAAATGCAAACTCAGTGGAAAGCAATAAGAATTTTCTAAATGCTTATTCAAAACACCATTAGAATAAGAGAAAGTAAATAAACATGCAACAATAATGATAGTTAACATTTATTAAACATCTATGGTGTTCCAGGCACTGTTTTATATATATCAATAATTCAATTCTTATACAACTGTAAATGTTGGTATAGTATTAACTCGTTTCAGAGATGATATAACTAAGGAAGAGAATGATTGCCCAATGTCACACCAATAAGAAATGTCAGAGTCGGATACCGACTTAGTCAATGTAGTTCCAGTTCTAAAGGTCACAAATCTAAATGGCTTTTTTGATCACAACACTGAGGCACATGTAGTGGCCACATAATTTACCATCCAAAGCAAGATATTTTCAAGCTAGGAAAACAGGCAGAAACTTTGTTCACAGGCAAACCAGGACATGTGGTCATTCTAGCTCTATTGCCTTTTTCATTTCTAAAAACAAAAAAGGGATACATGTGCAGAACATGCTACATAGGTATATGTATGCCATGGTGGTTTACTGCACCTATTGACCCATCCTCTAAGTTCTCTCCCCTCACTCCTCACCCTACAACAGGCCCTGGTATGTATTGTTCCCCTTTCTGTGTCCATGTGTTCTCAATGTTGAATTCCCACTTATGAGTGAGAACATGCATTGTTTGGTTTTCTGTTCCTGTGTTAGTTTGCTGAGAAGGATGGCTTCCAGCTTCATCCATGTCCCTGCAAAGGACATGATCTCATTCCTTTTTATAGCCTCATAGTATTCCATGGTGTATATGTGCCATATTTTCTTTGTCCAGTCTATCGTTGATGGACATTTGGGTCAGTTCCATGTCTTCGCTATTGTAAATAGTGCTGCAATAAACATACATGTGCACGTGTCTTTATATTAGAATGATTTATATTCCTTTGGGTATATACCCAGTAATGGGATTGCTGGGTCAAATGGTATTTCTGGTTCTAGATCCTTGAGGAATCACCATACTGTCTTCCACAATAGTTGAACTAATTTACATTCCTACCAACAGTGTAAAAGTGTTCCTATTTCTCCACAGCCTCGCCAGCATCTATTGTTTCCTTTTTAATAATTGCCATTCTGACTGGCGTGAGATAGTATCTCATTGTGGTTTTGATTTACATTTCTCTGATGCTCAGTGATGTTGAGCTTTTTTTCATGTTTGTTGGGTGCGTTTTTTTTTTTCATGTTTGTTGGGTGTGTTATCCATTTCTTCTAGATCTTCTAGTTTATTTGCACAGAGGTGTTTATAGCATTCCCTGATGGTAGTTTGTATTCCTGTGGGGTCAGTAGTGATATCCCCTTTATCATTTTTATTGTGTCTATTTGATTATTATATATTATATATATCTCCTTCCTTGTTAGTCTATCTAGTGGTCTATTTTGTTAATTTTTCAAAAAAAACAGATCCTTGGTTCACTAATTTTTTGGAAGGTCTTTCATGTCTCTATCTCCTTCAGCTCTTCTCTGATCTTAGTTATTTCTTGTCTTTGCTAGCCTTTGGATTAGTTTGCTCTTGCCTCTCTAGTTCTCTTAGTTGTGATGTTAGGGTGTTGATTTGACACCTTTCTAGCTTTCTGATGTGGGCATTTAGTGCTATAAATTTCCCTCTTAACACTGCTTTAGCTGTGTCCCAAAGATTCTGTTACATTGTCTCTTTGTTCTCATTGGTTTCAAAGAACTTCTTGATTTCTGCCTTAATTCATTATTTACCCAGGAGTCATTCAGGAGCAGGTTGTTCAATTTCCATGAAATTGTGTAGTTTTGAGTGAGTTTCTTAATCCTGAGTTCTAATTTGATTGCACTGTGGTCTGAGAGACTGTTGTTACTATTTCAGTTCTTTTGCATTTGCTGAGTAGTGTTTTACTTTTAAGTATGTGGTCAATTGTAAAATAAGTGCCATGTGGCACTGAGAAGAATGTATATTCTGTTTATTTGGGTTAGAGAGTTCTATAGATACCTACTAGGTCCACTTGATCCAGAGATGAGTTCAAGTCCTGAATATCCTTGTTAATTTTCTGTCTCATTGATCTAATATTGACATTGGGGTGTTAATGTCCCCCACTATTATTGTGTGGGAGTCTAAGTCTCTTCATAAGTCTCTAAACATTTGTTTTATGAATCTGGGTGCTCCTGTATTGGGTGCATATATATATTCAGAATAGTTAGCCCTTCTTGTTGAATTGTTCCCTTTACCATTATGTAATGTCCTTCTTTGTGTTTTTTTGATCTTTGTTGGTTTAAACTTGTCATAGACTAGGATTGCAACCCCTGCGTTTCTTTTTTCTTTTTTCTTTTTTTTTTTGCTTTCCATGTGCTTGGTAAATATTCCTCCATCCTTTTATTTTGAGCCTGTGTGTGTCTTTGTATATACAATGGGTCTCCTGAATACAGCACACTGATAGGTCTTGATGCCTTATCCAATTTGTCGTCTCTGTCTTTTAATTGGGGCATTTAGCCCATTTACATTTAAGGTTCATATTGTTATGTGCAAATGTGATCCTGTCATCATGATGCTATTTGGTTATTTTGCACACTAGTTGATACAATTTCTTCATAGTGTCGTTGGTCTTTATATTTTGGTGTATTTTTGCTGTGGCTGGTACTAGTTTTTCTTTTCCACATCTAGTGCTTCTTTCAGGAGCTCTTGCAGGGCAGGCCTGATGGTAATGAAATCCCTCAGCATTTGCTTGCCTGGAAAGGATTTTATTTCTCCTTCACTTATGAAGCTTAGTTTGGTTGGATATTAAATTCTGGGTTGAAAATTCTTTTAAGAATGTTGAATATTGGCCCCCAATCTCTTCTGGCTTATAGAGTTTCTGCTCAGAGGTCCACTGTAGGTCTGATGGGCTTCCCTTTGTAGGTGACCTGACTTTTCTCTCTGGCTGCCCTTAACAGTTTTTCCTTAATTTTAACCTTAGAATCTGTTGATTATGTGTCTTGGGGTTGATCTTCTTGTGGAGTATTTCAATGGTTTTCTCTGTATTTCCTGAATTTGCATATTGGGCTGTCTTGTTAGCTTGGGGATGTTCTCCTAGATAATATCCTGAAGTATGTTTTCCAACTTGGTTGCATTTTCCCTGTCACTTTCAGGTATACCAATCTATTGTAGGTTTGGTCTTTTCACATAGTCCCATATTTCTGGGAGGCTTTGTTCATTACTTTTCATTCTTTTTCTCTATTCTTGTATCCATGTCTTATTTCAGTAAAGTGTTCTTCAAACTCTGATATCCTTTCTTTAGCTTGGTCAATTTGGCTGTTGACGTGTGTATGCTTCACAAAGTTCTCAAGCTGTGTTTTTCAGCTCCATCGGGTCATTTATTTCCTCTCTAAACTGGCTATTCTAGTTAGCAATCCCTCTAACCCTTTATCAAGGTTCTTAGCTTCTTTTCACTGGGCTAGAACATGCTCCTTTAGCTCATCATAGTTTTTTTTACCCATCTTCTGAAGCCTACTTCTGTCAGTTCTTCCATCTGATCCTCTGTCCAGTTCTTCACCCTTGATGGACAGATCTTGCAACCATTTGGAGGAGAAGAGGCACTCTGGCCTTTTGGGTTTTCAGCATATTTTCATTGATTCTTTCTTATACTTCTTGAGTTTGCTAGCTACGGTCTTTGTGACTGCTGATCCTTGGATGGGGTTTTATGGGGGCCTTGTTGTTGTTGTTGTTGCTAATGCTGTTGTTGTTGCTTTCTGCTTGTTTTTCTTTCAATAGTCAGGTCCCTCTCCTGTAGGACTGCTACAGTTTGCTGGGGGTTCATTTAAGGCCTTATTCATCTGATTTACTCCTGTACCTGGAGATGTCACTCAAGGAGGCTGGAGAGCAGCAAAGATGGATGCCTGCTCCTTCTTCTGAGACCTCTGATCTCAAGGGGCACCAACCTGATGCCAGTAGGATCACTCCTTTATAGGGTGTCTGACAACCCATGTTGAAGGGTCTCACACAGTTGGGTGGCACAGGGAGCAGGACCCATTTAATGAAGCACTTTGTCCTTTGGTGGAGAGGGTGTGTTGGAGGGAAACTCATTTGTCTGGGCTGCCTGGATTCTCAGAACTACTAGGAGGAGAAGCTTAAGACTGCTGGTCTGCAGAGACTGCAGCCACCCCTCTCCCTAGGGGCTCAGGCCCAAGGAGATCCAAAGTCTGTCCATGAGCCTCTGGCTGGAATTATTGGAGATCCTGCAGGGAAGCCCCACCCACTGAGGAAGGATGGGTCAGGGTTGGGGCTGAAGAGGCATTCTGGCCACAGACTGCCACAGCCGGTGTGTTGGGCTGTGGGGACAAGCCTTGGGACCAAGTCGTCCAGTCTTCCTGGCTCTGGCAGGGGAAAAGCACAGCCTGGAGCTATAGAAATGGGTGCTGCCTTTCCCCAACCCAGGGAGCTTGGCATGTTAGGCAATTGCGTCCCATTGCTGGTTGCTGCCCCTCCCCCAAGGAGTTCAAAAGGCTTAGACAGCAGGCAGTGGCAGCTGGTGCTATTTGCCCCTCCCCCTAGGAGTTTGGTAGGCTTAAGCAGATTCAGCTGAGAGGCTGTAAGAATCCACGTGTTCCAGGGTTGGGGCACTAGGCCTTGGTGGCGTGGGTTCGCAAGTGGAATCTTCCAATCCATATGTTGCACAGTTCCGCGGAAAAAGCAGTTTCCCTGGCTGGATAGCACGCTCACTCACCACTTCCCTTGGCTGGGCGGAGGGGATTCCCCTTCCCTGTGTGGCTCTCAGGTGGACCACTGTACCACACTGCTCTTCTTTCTTTCCGTGGGTCATGCCAGCCTTCTAGTCAATTTTGATGAGACAACCTGGATACCTTGGTTACCAGTAAAGGATTCACATGCTTATTATGGTTTTTTTGATGGGCGCCTCCAAGCAGCACTGCTTCTAGCAGCTATCTTGGCCCTGCCCCTCTACTGCCTTTTTAATAGCATAATGCCTTTAAGAGCATAAGTGAATCAGAGACATTTTTGTCTGCTTGTATAAAACGAGAAAACTAAGTCAAATCTATACAGGATTCCCATTGTTGATAGGACACTAACTTCCTTAGTTTGGCCATGAAGGCCCTGCATGGTCTACCCCTGTCTATTCTCCAGCCCCGTGTCCACCACTGTCACTCACTTTCATCCTTTGCACTCGAGGTACACTGGTTTTCTCTCCATTCCTTAAATATCCATACATTCTTCATCTCAGCCTTTTGTACGTGCTCTTCTGCCTAGCACTCTAGATTGCTCCCTGATCCCCTTCCAACTTTACCTTGTTAACTTCTAGTTGCTAGAGAGAGAAGTAAAGATTCTCTCATCTTAGGATATAGAAAACTGCCCACATTTCTACTCCTACTTATTGCCTTTAGAGCCCCATCCCAGAGACATGACTAATCTGGCTAATGAGGTGCAAGTGGCCATGTTTTTCTTAAGGGAGGCAGGGAAACAGATGATGTGAGCATACTGTCTCCCATTTCACTTCCTGCATTTGCCTGTAGCAGAGGCTGCCATTTCCATCTTTTACTCACTGCACCTGAGTAGAGCAGACTCATTCCTACTTCCGTTTCTGCTACCAAGTCTCATAGCATCAGCTGTTGTGGGTAGGGTCTGCCTTCCAGAGACTGCTCATGACTCATTTATGCTCCCAGTTCTAGCAGCTCATATATATGTCTAACTTGGGTAGTGAAGACAGTATTTGCCATAACTCATATATTATACTGGGGGAAGAAAAGGGAAGCTCTGCTCAGATTTTCTGTCATAAACTTTGTGCTATAACACAGTATACTAGAGAAGTCTCGCACTGGGGACTACTGGGTAAGTATCCAGGGACCAGCAGAAGTGGTATGTCATCCACAATGTGGCTACTGTTCCTTGTAAGTATTGCTCCATTACCAGGAAACCCCAAAATAGCCCAGAAAGGAACACCAAACCTCACCTTGGACCCAGGACCATTCATTCTTCTCAGCTCAATTTAAAGGTCAGACTCTACTACTGCTATGTCTGCGGCTTAGGTCCTCTTAATATTGACATTCATTTATCACATAGTTTTCTTCATATCAGCTCTTATTCAAATTTGTAAATATGTATTTATTTGGGAGATAATTTAATTAATGTCTTATCTCCTCCACAGTATAAACTCATAGGGGAGAAAAAAATGTCTTCCCCTTTACCTATCCTGGACTCATACCTGGCTCTTATAATAAAAGACAAACAATACAAAACAAAAGCATTCAGATACAGAAAAAGCATTCAACAAAATTTAACATCCCTTTATGATTAAAACTCTTAGCAAAATTGGCATACAAGGGACATACCTCAATGGGATAAAAGCTGTCTAAGACAAACCCACAGCCAACATAATACTGAGGAAAAGTTTAAAGCATTCCCTCTGAGAACTGGAACAAGACAAGGATGCCCACTTTCATGACTTCTCTTCAATGTAGTACTAGAAGTCTTAGCCAGAGCAGTCAGACAAGAGAAAGAAATAAAGGGCATCCAAATCAGCACAGAGGAAGTTAAACTGTCACTGTTTGCTGATGATATATGATTGTTAACCTTGAAAACCCTAAAGACTCCTCCAGAAAGCTTTTAGAACTGATAAAAGAATTCAGCAAAGTTTCCAGATACAAGATTAATCTCCACAAATCAGTAGCTTCTCTATACACCAACAGCTACCAAGCTGAGAATAAAATCAAGAACTCAATCCCTTTAAAAAGCGGCAAAAAAAAAAAAAAAAAAAAAAAAAAAAAAAAAAAAAAAAAAAAACAAAAAAAAACAACTTTGGAATATACCTAACCAACAAGGTGAAAGACGTCTACAAGAAAACCTATGAAACACTGCTGAAAGAAATCATACATGACACAAACAAATGGAAACACATCCCATTCTCATGGATGGGTAGAATCAATATTGTGAAAATGACCATACTGCCAAAAGCAATCTACAAATTCAATGCAATCCCATCAAAATACCACCATCATTCTCCACAGAATTAGAAAAAATCAATTCTAAAATTCATATGGAACCAAAAAAGGAGCCCACATAGCCAAAGCAAGACTAAGCAACAAGAACAAAACTGGAGGCATCACACTACCTGATTTCAAACTATACTATAAGGCCATAGTCATCAAAACAACATGGTATTGGTATAAAAACAGGCATATAGACCAATGGAACAGAATAGAGAACCCAGAAATGAATCAAAATACTTACAGCCAACTGATCTTCAACAAAGCAAACAAAAGTATAAAGTGGGGAAAGAATGCCCTTTTCAACAAATGGTGCTGAGATAATTGGCTAGCCATAGGTAGGAGAATGAAACTGGATCCTCCTCTCTCACCTTATACAAAAATCAGCTCAAGCTGGGCACCATGGCTCACATCTGTAATCCTAGAATTTGGAAGGCCAAGGCAGGCAGATTACCTGAAGTCAGGAGTTCGAGATCAGTCTGGCCAACATGGTGAAATTGCATCTCTACTAAAAAAATACAAAAATTAGTCTGACAAGTGGTAGGTGCCTGTTAACCTAGCTACTCAGGAGACTGAGGCAGAAGAATTGCTTTAACCTGGGAAGTGGAGGTTGCAGTGAGCATAGATCACACCATTGCACTCCATCCAGCCTGGGTGACAGAGTGAGAATCAGCCATCTCAAAAAAAAAAAAAAAAAAATCAACTCAAGATGGATTAAGGACTTCAATCTAAGACCTGAAACTATAAAAATTCTAGAAAATCACACTGGATAAAACCTTCTAGACATTGGCTTAGGCAAGGATTTCATGACCAAGAACCCAAAAGCAAATGCAATAAAAGCAAATATAAATATCGGAACTTAAAGAGCTTTGCATGGCAAAAGGAACAGTTGGCAAAGTGAACAGACAACCCATAGAGTGGGAAAATAAATCTTCACAATCTATACATCAGACAAAGGACTAATTTCCAGAATCTACAATAAACAAAAAATCAGCCAAAATAAAAATAAAACAAGCAATCCCATCAAAAAGTGGGCTAAGAACATGAATAGATAATTCTCAAAAGAAGATAAACAAATGGCCAGCAACATATGAAAAAATGCTCAATATCACTAATGATCAGGGAAGTGCAAATGAAAACCACCATGTGATACCACCTTACTCCTGCAAGAATGACCATAATAAAAATGTCAAAAAATAGATGTTGGTGTGGATGCAGTGATTAGGGAATACTTCTACACCGCTGGTGGGAATGTGAGCTAGTACAGCCACTAAGGAAAACAATGTGAAGATTCCTCAAAGAACTAAAAGTAGAACTACCATTTGATACAGTAATCCCACTACTGGGTATCTACCCAGAGGAAAAGAAGTCATTATACAAAAAAGATATTTGCACATGTTTATAGCAGCACAATTTGCAATTGCAAAATCATGGAACCAACCCAGATGCCCATCAATGAGTGCATATATGATGGAATACTACTTAACCATATAAAGGAATGAATTAATGGCATTCACAGTGACCTGGATGAGACTGGAGACTACTTTTCTAAGTGAAGTAACTCAGAAATGGAAAACCAAACATTGCATGTTCTCACTGATTTGTGGGAGCTAAACTATAAGAACACAAAGGCATAAGAATGATACAATGGACTTTGGAGACTTGGAGGGAAAGGTGGAAGTGGGGGTAAAAGACTACAAATAAGGTACAGTGTATACTGCTCACAAAATCTCACAAATCACCACTAAAGAACTTACTCATGTAACCAAACACCACCTGTACCCCAATACCCCAATAACCTATGGAAAAATAAAAAGTAAAAATAAAAAATAAAAATAAATTTAAAAAACAAAAGCGTTCAATTTTAAGTTTTATGTGACCCAGGAGCCTCCATAAGGAAATGAAGACCTGAAGAAACTGTTAAACCTTGGTGTTTTTAATAGTAGGTTTGATGAAGAGTTGACTAGTTATGGAGCAATATTGTAGGGTAAAAAGTATGATCTAATGGTAATAAACTGGGGAAACTTAGCAAGGACTGTTTGTTCAGATTCTACTCTGTGTCCCTGTGTCTTCAGAGATAAGGATTCTCCTTTCCTTCTAAGAGGGAGAGTACCTCTCACATGAGTATTTTAAGGCGTACTTTAGGTGAGGGTCAGAAAACCCTTCCTAGGTTTTATGACCAGCTGGGAAGAAGGGCAGGGAAGAGGTCTAAGTGACCTTTCTACTTCTGCCATTTTCTCAGATTCCTTCAGCCTAAAATGCTCACTACGCCAATGTACCATATTTGGGGGAAATGTGTCCTAAACCCTATCAACTGCATAAAGTAACGACTGTTGAATTTGCTCTTTCATGTATCTTTAATGCCTGGCACATGGTAGGTACTCAATAAATGTATGTGGAATGTATTAATAAATAAGTTGAATAGCTTGTCAGAAGGCAGAAGTAAATTTTTCTGGTTTTCCTATACTATGATTACAGATCTTGGAAATGAGAAGATAGATTAGTGACTACTAATTGCTACATGATAAAGAGGTAAAACAACTTATTGCAGTGAATGCAGGAAAGGGCGTGAGGAATGCCAAATTGTTGGACAGACTGTTGAAGTACTGTTCCTGCTGTAAGAGAATCAGGACAAAAGACTGACCTCCATCTCCTTGGCATAAGCCATTACTCACTTCTCATATTAGGGGAAGAAGAAAGAAACCCTGCTCAAACTCCATCACAAGCTTTGCACTCTAACACAGGGTACCGGGAAAGTAAAGAGATCGTGTCTGGTTTCCTCTATATTTGATATTGCCATACCACAGCAAATGTTTTGAAATTTTTTCTTTCTCATTTATTATTAGTAGGTGCCTTTGGAAAACAAAAATAATACCTAATTGGTTCCTACTGTATGACAAGTTTCGGTCTCAGTCACTTTTAATATATGAATTTTTACCATAGCCCTATGAGGTAGGTGCTATTATCCAATTTACAGAGGAACAAATGAGTCATAGTTGGTAATATACAGGATTTGAAATTAAATCCAGAAATTATTAATTTAACAGTTCCAGAGTTCACGCTGTTGACCACTCCAATATGCTGCCTTGTTGTGCTGATCCACATAATGGGAAAAGGAGTTTTGTTATGAGAAGGATTCAGATGAAAGCAACGTGCCGGGGAGAAGGAGGAAGGGATATGACACTAAAAGAGCGAGGAAATTCTCAGGAGAAAAAGGTAAAATATTCTTTAGTATCAAGAGAGTGAGAATTTTGAGGAACAGCTCTTTGTTAGGTGGCAGATTTTGACAGTATCAGTAATGAAAGGGATTTTTAAGGTATTTTCCTGTGTTCTAAGGATATACTTCACCACCACTCTAATACTTAGAGGTTATTTTTGAGAAGCATAGAATAGTTCTGAATTTCTTTGAATTTGATTTTTTTATGATTGACAATTATTAAACCTATTTATAGGGTACAATGTGATGTTCCAATACACATATAAATTGTGTAATGATCACATCAGAGTAATTCGCTAATTCATCAATTTAAACATCTATCATTTCTTTGAGATGAGAACATTCAGAAACCTCCCTTCTAGTTATTTTGAATACACAATATGTTAACGCTAATCATCTTATTGGGCAATAGGACAGCATAACTTATTCCTCCTATCTTGCTGTGGCTTTGTAATCAGTGACAAAATTTCTCACCCTCCCTTCCTCTTTAGTACCCTCCCCAACATCTGATAACCACTATTCTACTCTTTACTTCTATGAGAACAAAATTTTAGATTCCACATATGAGTGAGATCATGCAATATTTGACTTTCTGTGCCTGGCTTATTTTACTTAACACAATGGGGAAATGACCGCCTCTTCAACAAATGATGCTGGGAAAACTGGATATCCTATGCAGAAGAATGAAATTAGATCCCTACCTCCCACCATTTACAAAAATCAAATCAAAATGGTTACATCTTTTTTTTTTTTTTTTTTTTTTTTAGACGGAGTCTCGCTCTGTTGCCAGGCTGGAGTGAGTGCAGTGACACAATCTTGGCTCACTGCAACCTCCACCTCCCAGGTTCAAGGGATTCTCCTGCCTCAGCCACCTGAGTAGGTAGGACGACAGGCACACACTGCCATGCCCAGCTAATTTTTGTATTTTTAGTAGAGATGGGGTTTCACCATGTTGGCCAGGATGGACTCAATCCGCTGACCTCGTGATTCACCCACCTTGGCTTCCCAAAGTGCTAGGATTACAGGCGTGAGCCACCATGCCCAGCCAAAAATGGTTAAATTCTTAAATGTAAGATTCAGAACTCCTCGAAGAAAAAATCGTGGGAAAGCTCCATGAGTCTAGGCAAGGATTTTTTGAATGAAACCTCAAAATCTCAAGCAATGAAAGCAAATATAGACAAATGAGATTATATGAAACTAAAAAGCTTCTGCACAGCAAAGGAAACAATCAACAGAGCAAACAGACAACTTACAGAATGGGAGAATGCAAACTATACACTTGATAAGGGGTTAGTTTCCAAAATATATAAGAAACTCATATAACAACAACAACAAAAAAGCCCAATTAAAAAATGGGCAAAAGACCTGAACAGACATTTCTTGAAAGAGGATATAAAAATGGCCAACAGAGATTTGAAAGGTGCTCATATCAAAATCATTGAGGAAATGCAAATCAAAACCACAAGGAGATATTACCTCACTCTAGTCAGACTGACAATGATTGAAAAATCAAAAGATAGCTAGTGTTGGCATGGATGTCAAGAAAAGGAAACCCTTACACACTGCTAGTGGGAATGTAAATAAGTACAGCCATTTTAAAAAACAGTATGGAGGTTCCTCAAGAAACTAAAAATAGCACTCTCATACCATCCAATAATCCCCTACTCAGTACATATCTAAAGAAAATGAAAATCATGTTGAAGAGATAATTGCATCCCGATGTTTATTGGAGTACTGTTCACAATAGCCAATATGTAAAATCAACCTAAGCATTCAATAATGGATGAATGGATAAAGAAAATTGGGTATATATACACGATAGAATAATATTCAGTCATTAAAAATAATGAAATCCTGTCATTTGAGACAACCTGGATGAACCTGAAGGACATCATGGTAAATTATTTTTATAGGAAAAATAGTTCATTTGAATTGACACTAATCTGTTACTTTTGGCATTCATATACATTATCCCATTTAATCTGTACAATGAACTATGAGATAGATAACATTATTTCCTTTTTATAGATGAGGAAACTATAGATCAGAGAAGTTAAATAATTTACATAAAGTCACATAGCAAGTAAATACAAGACCTAGGATTTGAATTTAGGTCTGAGTCCAAAAAGCTCTGCTCTCACTATGCATGTTAAATCCATACAAATTGGCCTATACTTCCTGTAACAAGACCAAAGTCACACAGAGATAAGAAAGATCATCAACCTCTCGACTTTAATTTTAGTGATCTTATGACTCCCTTTATTGCCTACATTACCTCCAAAATGTATACTACATACACTTTCAGGACTTTTGACAAAAAGAATAGAAAGTCGGAAAATTCTAAACTGGAAGAAAATGGTAATTTCTAAAAGAACTTCTCTATAATGCTAGTATTATTTAACTTAAACCTCATCTTTTTAAAAAATAAAAATATATCTAATAACATGCATATATATAAAATAATATAAAAACATAACATGCATGTATATGCATACGTAACTTGTCATTCATAGATCTTATGAGAAAGAAAATCGTATACTACATTGGTTAAAAGCTTTAACTTTGAAGGGAAATACACTTGGATGCAAACACCAATCTGCCTCTCAGTAACTATGCAGTAACGAACATCTAGTTCAACCTATCTGGGATTCAATTTTCTCATCTGTCAAAAAAGGGCAATTATTCCTTATAGGGTTGTTGTGCTGATGTAAACCACTTAGCATAGTCCTGGGACCATAGTGAGCACAGAATAAAAGGTTGATTTTATTACTTGTAAATTATCAGAAATTCTTCTGTTGTCATCAGAATTGTTTAAGGTTCTTTCAGGGGTACTATCACAGAGAGTAATGGCCACAATTATTGGCATGCAGCATGTAAAGGACCATAAACCTACAGTCATAAGGTCATCCATCCATCCTAATGGAATAATTGGATAAGTCATTTCCTTCTTTGGACCTTTGTTTTTTAATCTATAAATGTAATGTATTTATAGAGCAAACAATGGGTTTTATGTTCAGCTCTGAGTTTAAAATGCCAATTCCTAATTATAGTTAATGTCAACAGCAGCCTCTTTAAACCTTAAAAAATAGTAATTCTTGATCACAAAGTCTTCAACAGGCGATCCTAGTTTAGATTGTACTGACACAGGATATTCTGCCGAAATGAACAATTTGTGATTCTATCAAAAGCTGTAACCTCAATTTCTTTCTAAGGAGGAAGCATTTCCATCCAGATCCTGGAGAGAAGAGGAGGGGTTAGTAGCCTGGGAAAGCAATTAGACTTAGCTCTGATTTCCTCCCACCAAATGGCCACACAGGGTGATGCCATAGCAATCAGGCATATTCTGCTCTGGGGATAAAGATGCATACTAATTATCCTTGGAGTCATTCCAGACACTCTAAAGCAATCCAAGAATCCAAGCAATCCAAGAATAAGTACATCAACTGAGCTGACCACATTGTTTAATGACATAGCACATATACCTACATGATTTTTTCCATTTCTCATAGAAAAATCATCCCATACAAGTGATTGATTGACAGTATCATTAATTAATTTATGGATGTAGGTACCTTTTCTGAATACTTAACCAATGTGCTAGATGCAAAACATATGCCAGAAATGAAAATAAAGTTTTTGCTCTCAAGTCTAGTGGGCAAGGCAAACAACTGATATAATGCCAGTGTGATATGGTGATAAAAAGTACTATGAAAACACCCAAACATATTTGAGGGTATGAGGCCATGGTGTGCTGATAAACCAGTTCTGAGGGTGGGAGAAACAAAGTGATTTGTCACATTTGCTGATTTCTGGGGTATATCAACTTCCTTCAAGGCTGATTTCAAGCTACCAAAAAGGCATCATTGAACACAGTCTTGGGGAGAGGTATGCATAATTAGCTCTTGTAAGCCAATACTGAAAGCAATTAGACTTAGTAAAGGACAGCTCTGAAGCACCAACAAAGGTTTTCTTGTGGGTTAGAAACTAAGTTTTGTAAACGAAAATATTTTCCTAAAATGTTGGGGTACACAGAGACCACAATTTTTTTTTGCGTTCAGACAATTTATTTGATACTTTACTTCTTGAAAGCCTTGTTCATTCTTTATTATTATCGTTTTATTTTTATATGACTTGATTAAATCAAAAGACCTGTCTTCAGGTTCTGAGATTCATTCTTTTGTGTGGTGTAGTCTATTTTTGAAATTTACAAATGTTTGTTGTAATTCCCTCAATGTATTTATTTCCAGAAGTTCTATTTTGGTTTTTTTTTTATTTTTTTAAATTATTATTATTATACTTTAAGTTCTAGGGTACATGTGCACAATGTGCAGGTTTGTTACATATGTATACTTGTGCCATGTTGGTGTGCTGCACCCATCAACTTGTCAGCACCCATCAACTCATCATTTACATCAGGTATAACTCCCAATGCCATCCCTCCCCCCTCCCCATAATAGGTCCCAGTGTGTGATGTTCCCCTTCCCAAGTCCAAGTGATCTCATTGTTCAGTTCCCACCTATGAGTGAGAACATGTAGTATTTGGTTTTCTGTTCTTGTGATAGTTAGCTGAGAATGATGGTTTCCAGCTGCATCCATGTCCCTGCAAAGCACAGAAATTCATTCCTCAAGGATCTAGAACTAGAAATACCATATGACCCAGCCATCCCATTACTGGATATATACCCAAAGGATTATAAATCATGCTGCTATAAAGACACATGCACATGTATGTTCATTGCAGCACTGTTCACAATAGCAAAGACTTGGAATCAACCCAAATGTCCATCAGTGACAGACTGGATTAAGAAAATGTGGCACATATACACCATGGAATACTATGCAGCCATAAAAAAGGATGAGTTTGTGTCCTTTGTAGGGACATGGATGCTGCTGGAAACCATCATTCTCAGCAAACTATGGCAAGAACAGAAAACCAAACACCACATGTTCTCACTCATAGGTGGGAACTGAACAATGAGATCACTTGGACTGGGGAAGGGGAACATCACACACAGGGGCCTATTATGGGGAGGGGGGAGAGATGGCATTGGGAGTTATACCTGATGTAAATGACAAGTTGATGGGTGCTGACGAGTTGATGGGTGCAGCACACCAACATGGCACAAGTATACATATGTAACAAACCTGCACATTGTGCACATGTACCCTAGAACTTAAATAATAAAAAAAGAAAAAAACACTGAAAAAAAAAAGGCTTCTTTGCATCAATATAATGAAAAAACAAAATAGAAATAGAGGGAACAAAAGACACATTTTGAGTTTATGCCCTGTGTCAGGCCTTAAAGCAATAGATGATATGAATAAGACAATCCTGTTTTCAATAAGCTCTTCATGGAAAGTAACCAATCAATTATAAAATAAGCAGTTAAGTAATTGCTGGAATTATAAGTATGTTCTTATACAGGTTTATACAACACCAAAATAAAAGATCAATACTACAAATTTTGTACAAAAGTTAGGTAATTTATAGAAGAGGAAAGACATTGAGAGTGTCTGTGACATAAACTAGAGAGTATATGTGAAAGTTTCTGGTACTATGTATCTTGTGTGTCACCCCTTTTAAGTGCTCAGCAATTATTTCCTGAATTGTAATAATAGATTCAGATAGCCTCTGTCTTTGCATACATTGGTTCAGGTTTTATTTTGAAACTAGAGGCAAGTGTACCAATTGTTCCCATCCAAAGATGGATGAAATATTAAAGGCCACTCTAACCTTAACCAAATGCTACTCTATTTAAAGAGCATTAACACCAGTCATGGCATGAAATAACTTGTGTTCTGAATAAAGAAATCACGCAAAATATCAAGAACCATTAGGATGCCGCTGGGAGATATGCAGGTTTTAATTTTAATGAATTAGAGGAGCAGTAAAGAAGAGAAATTATAGAATCCTCTTGTGAGGAAAACTATTTGCCCTACTGTTCAGAAGACAGAGCTATTATTTAATGGTTCCAAATAGCCCTGAATGTTGCTTGGTGATTTTTGCCAAGCCAGTTTGTTATACAAGTGACTACTATAGAGCTCTCCTATCATTATGACCAAGGCAGTTGTAAAATATAAATATTTGTCAAAAAGATTGTTGGAAGGAATGTGTCTATGAAGCTTGTTATTGTATTAATTCATTCAACAAATATTTATAGAGCTCCTATTTTATTCTAGACAATATAAAAGGTGCTGAGCCAGTATTTATATAATTTTTTGTGGTATGTGCATTGCATGTGAGTTATCTAAAATAACTGAAGCTGATCTCAAACCCTGCAAACCTAAGAGAGGTGTATAATTCCAGACACTGAAATCCTTCTGAATGAACAAACCATCTTCCTACCCAAATGGACATATTCTTGGTGAAATGTCACCAAAACCTTAAGTTGTTAGAGCCAGGTTGCAAACAGCCAACTCAGATCAGTTTGTAAAGGCTGCTGGAAGCAGCAGGTTAAGAAGGTCTGTGTGGCCTTTTCTGTGCTTGGGTATAGGAGGGAACACAGAAAAGTAACACACAGGCTGTAGAATTGCAATCTTGGTTATAGCGATGACTAACTAAAGAGACAGAAATCTGGAAGACAAAGGCAAGTGAGTGGCCCTCCATACTTTATAAGACCTGACCAGATTCCCAGATTAACAATATGCAAGGAATTTGACTTTGAAGTCTAGTATGTTGAGGAATATTCCGGAAAGGCAAAGCCAGAAACCTTTCTGTGAGTGTTAATTAAAATTAGAAAATAAATCTAGATAACATAGAAGCCCAGTAAAGCATAATTCCTGGGGAATTGGGGAAGTAAGACACCAGATAAAGTTCATGCTTCTGACACATAGAAGTTTCCTTTGGTATGGAGTATGGTCATCTGAGGCTCATGTGATAACATCTGAATGAAAGTACACTTGTCCAGCTGGAGCCTCCCTGCAGCTGGGTGTGGTAAATGTGATTAAGTTCTTGCCAAGGAGATGTGAGTGAAAGCGATGTGTGCAACTTCTGCTTCAGTTGCTTAAAGTTGCTTGTCTAGCTTTGACTATGGATGAGGACAATGTCCTAGAAATCACAGAGAAACAAGATGGAGGAAACCAAGTCCCTGAATGACCTCAGGGAGTCAAAATATTCCACAGCCCTTGACTGTTATTTATGAAGGGACATTGTATGTCAAAATTTCATTGTTAAATCAATTGACTTAGTTTTTGCCCTAACACTTATTCAGAGAAGGGCTTCTGAGGGGGACTAACATGAAGTAAATTGTGAGTGATGAGAGAAAAAGAGTTATTTTAAAGAGTTGATGGAAAAATATCCCTGGAAGAGAAAGCAGACAATGCAGACACCTGAGGGAGTCACACTGTGTTCAAAGAGCAGAAAGAACACATCACTGGAGTGAGGGGAGAGTAACATGGGACAGCCTCTCACTCCACAAGCACTCAACCAGCAACATCAACATTTGCCCAGGTCACCCCAAACACAGGTACAATTGTGGCCCCACGGACTTTAGAAGATGGTATATACATGTCTTTGTATTCCGATCAAATTAGATACAGTTGACCAGTCAGAGTCCCTTTGTCTTTGGTCTTTCTCCCTCTTCTCTCTTTCCAAGGACTAGTTCCATATGGCTTCAGGTTTGATCAAGGAAATAGTCCTGACTTAAGGAGACAGGCATGCTATTGTTATCTCCATTTTATGGAAGTTGAGATCCAGAGAGAGTAAGTAGCTGACCCAAAGTCACCGGGCTAGTAAGTGATAAAACCAGGACCCAAAACCAAGTAACCTAACACAACAATCCAATCCCTTAATTACCACACTCCCTGTGCAGGTAGGCTTAGCTCTTGTAACATCCTTATAGTGGGGCATCTACAAAACAAGAAAACCTTTATCCTGCTTCTACTGAATACCTCTAATCACATAATCTCCCTGTGCTTTTATGCTAAAAGGGCGTCTCTCTACCTGGGGTAAGAAGGAGAAAGAACAAAACGGAATGAGAGCAACAGAAAATTCTATCTTGCCACATTTAGGAAATATTAAATATAATCAGTTCTCAGAATTCAGAAAATTATGGCCATTTGTACACTCATACCCTCATGAAATAGCATTGTCATTTTACCTATGTGGAATCTCACATACTAATCAAGTAGGAGAGCAGTATTCAAACTTAGGTGTAATTATCACAGTCCTGTTGCTTCCTCTAAAAATGAAGAAAGATTCACTATGCCCAAAGATATACCCAAGTGGCCCTGGCAGTGGTAAAGCGGAATCCATAGCAATGTAACGTGCCCAGGTGTCACTGGCTGAGTCTACCCCCTTGTTAACCCTGCTCCCTTGTCTTCTCCTCCCGTCCCTCTCCACACCTCTCCACAGTTACTGTGCTCATGCCTCCTTCCCCAGTTAAACACAGCTCTCAGCAAAGAACCCTGCACCTCCTTCAGAAAAGAGAAGTGAATGGCTACCCTGAATACATAATCCAGCACAAGAAGATCCACGGTTTGATAAAACCGTATCTCCAGGCTGTCTAAAAGAAAATCCTTACTCTGGATTTTAAACATGAGGGTAGAGACTAATGTCTAGTCAACTCAGCTACTTTGAGGCCACCCACATCCCAGCCTGAAAATAAACCTTATAGTCAAGACTTCATTTTATTTAAAACTAAACTAAGCCAGGTATTATTTTCCAAATCAGTGAAACCCAAATACCCAAAGTTTAAATAAGTTTTATGTGCTTCTCTTCCCAAAAGGCAATTAAAACGAAGGTGATCTGCTAGAACTTCACTGGGGTCAATTGAGTGTGCTTGCTTCTGGACTGGTCAGCAGTGCCTTAGACAGCAAAACAGAACAGGCAGCCCAGCCAGCCAGGCGACAAATAGCTTTTCACAGCTGGCCACAAAAACACAGAGCTAACGTGTCATCACATTTACTGCTACTGGAAAAAAAAAAGTCATCTTTGCAACTAAGTTTACTGGACATTAAATGGTTATTGCTTTGGCTTATACCAAAGCAGTCAAGTTGCATTTCTTGCTTCGTTGGATTTGTTATTTTCTCTAATGTCAGGCATGCTTTTCTTGGCATAGAATCTGTAACTATCACATTATGAGTCCAGTTGGTTATTAAAAAGCTCTAAAAAGACAAGAGAGTCAAACAAAACTGGGGAGCAGTCTTGCAGTGGTGCTGCAGCTCCCAGCCTGCAGGCTAAGGACTTCAAAGAGCTGCAGAATTATTGCAGGGGGCCGCATAATCCATCTTCTGTGCACCAACCGTTGTCATAGCCTGCTTAAATATCTCACATGCATGCCTGACATACACATAATAAACAGAACATCAATTTCAAAGTGGCATTATATTCATATTGGCTTCTTGCCACTAATTATAGTAATCTGGTACTTTTTTACACACAAAAAAGAGGCCCTCATTCTTGAAACCACAGTGGTTGTGACACATTTTAACATAATGTAAAAGCTAACCCAAGGACAGCATTCAATAAAAGTAGCTTGGTAGGAGTACAATTGTCCTTAGAACAATGGTCATGTCAAAATGCAGGTTTTTCAAAACATCAGGGATTTAGTTGACAAGACTATGGCTATTATGGGCACAAATTAGAGAGCAACTAAATTTTGACCATATCTCAGATTCACACATTTTCTTGAAAGAAATGATTATGTATAATGAATCTTCCCCCAAACAGAAATTTAAACCAGTAGAACATCAGCAAAAAATGCCAACTTGTTCAAGCTTCTAAATTAAAATGAGTATATGCCCTCTTAATTGTTAATCCTAAACCTGGGGTTGCCAGCAATCCTAATTCAATAGGAAAAGTTGATTCGTTGCTATGTAAGGGAAATATAGCTCCCAATTTGTACGTATGCCTGACATTTAACTCCACCAGAGGAGCAGCATATTCTAAATAGGAACCAAAAGACAATGTCTGTCACTAGTCCCCAGTGTGCCAAGGGAAAGAACTAGGTCATGATATTTTCATCCTTGACACCAAGAGTATTGGTTTGGGTAGGCAGAAGTTGGTACCACTGTCTGATTTTATGACATTTACATTTAGTTGCCTCCTTTTCTTTAATACCTGGAGTAAAGAAAGCTTAATTTGCTTGAGGCAAGAAGGAAAGTAAAACCCAACCGTCTATAAAACAGCTCAAGACAACTCAGCAAGAATTCTGTTCCCACCATCTAACCCTGTGCCTGGACCATAGGAAAAATTTAATAAATGTTTATGAAATAAATTACTGACTTTCTGAATATAATTCTCAAAGCCAAACTGGGTGTCTGAGTTGCCTCTTTGTTTTACTGAGAACTTGTAGCTTTGTCTATGAAATTAGTATACTTATGTAGGAAAGCAAAGTGATTTACACTCTTAGAATCACAGTTCTAAGAGGCTGATCCTTTTGTAATGACAGAAGCTGGCTTTGCGCTTGTCTCATTTTCCAAATACACAGATTCAAGCTTGCTCAAACCTAGATTGTAAATCCAGAAGTTTCTTGAAGCATCAACTCTGAAAAGCCTAAAAGTATCAAGTACATTTTACTATTTAAATCTCTGACTTGAATTTCTTCCCCAAAAACTAGAAGTTTTGAAACCTTTACTGAGAAGGGTGGTGCCTGAGACTTCCAGCTGAGAAGAGCTTTTGATGACCTTCGATTGACACCACAATGAAGCTGAACACACCAAGTCTTGTTCTTTGTCCAGCGTACACATGCTCATAGCTCAGTCCCAGCCCTCTAAATTATAATTATTTGTTTATGTGCTTATCTTCACTATGGGATTATGAGTTTCTTGAAAACAAGAATGTCATTATATTAGTCTCTGTAACTACAGCTCGACATGGGGGCTGGCAAAGGCTCAGTACCATATAAATATTTCATGAATATTACTAAATTCATTTTCTATCTTACTGAAGTTCATGCTTCAGTGAAATCTCAGATAAAACTCTCATTTCTGTGTTTTTTAGACCAGCTCTGTATCTCACTTGCCCTTATTCTATCCTTCCTTTCCTTTCTTTTGCTTCATAGGAATCATAAAATCACCAAATGGCAAAAAGCTGACAACCCTAGAGGCATAATTAAGACAAGCAATGAGCAGCAATCCCATGGTAATTCCTCACCATGACCCCAGACCCAAGCCCTAGACCTAATAGGTTGGCTTTGAGCTGAAACAGCGACCTTCAAAATAGCACTTCCCTTGCTGGATCTTTTGCCCAAGAAAGATAACACTTCCCTTGCTTAATTTTTTTGCCCCCAACAAAGGGTCAGACCTTAATAATATTTTTATACAGATCACTTTCAGACCAGTTGCAGAGGCTCATACCTGAAATCTCAACACTTTGGGAGGCCAAAGTGGGAGGATCTCTTGAACCAGGAGTTCAAGATCACCCTAGTCAACATAGCAAGATCCTCAACTCTACAATAAATTTAAAAATTAGCCAGGCATGAGGGCTCATACCTGTAGTTCCAGCTATTTGGGAGGCTGAGATGGGAGAATCTCAGCCCAGGTGTTCGAGGCTGTAGTGAGTAGTGATCACACCACTGTATTCCAGCCTGGGTAAGAGCCAGATGCTCTCAAAAAAAATTAAAATTAGATTGATTTTATATTTGATAACAAAGAATCTTCCTGTCTTCCAACCATGCATCATGACCACCATCTTCATCACTTAATTGCTTAGCATGTGCCACATACTGTTATAAGTGTTTTGTTGTAATTAATAATTCCATAATATATACACACATACAATTTATATATACATTTAGGTATATATACATTATTCTATATGCACATTTTTTACCCTCATTTTTCAGATGGGAAAATTATCCTATGTTACACAGCTTATAAATAATATAATCAAAATTTGAAACCAAATGGATTCAGATTGATCTTTCTTACCCAATATATCTAAATTAAATTTTTTTTCCCTTCCTAGATCAATGTTAGGATTTTTTAGGGTTTTTTGTTTTTTTCATTTTTTGAGTCAAGGCTCTGTCACCCAGGCTGGAGTGCAGTGGTGTGATCTTAGCTCACTGCAACCTTGAACTCCTGGGCTCAAACAAACCTCTCACCTCTGCCTCCTAAGTAGCTGGGACTACAAACACACACCACCATACCAAGCTAATTTTCTGTATTTTTTTGTAGAGATGGGATCTTCCTACATTACCCAGGCTGGTCTCGAACTTCTGGCCTCAAGCAATCCTCCCAATTTGACCTCCCCAAATTCTGGGATTGCAAGCATGAGCAACCACACCCAGCCTCAATGTTCATTTTTTGGTTTTGGTATTATGATTATTATTTTAAATTTCAATAGTTTGGGGAAAACAGGTGGTATCTGGTTGCATGAAAAAGTTCTTTAGTGTTGAATTCTGAGATTCCAGTGCACCCATCACCCAAGCAGTGTACACTGTATCCAATGTGCAGTCTTTTATCCCTCACCCACTTCCCACCCTTCCCCCTAAGTCCCCAAAATCTATTATATCATTCTTATGCCTTTGCATCCCCACGGCTTAGCTCCCACTTACAAGTAAGAACATATAATGTTTGGATTTCCATTCCTGAGTTACTTCACCTAGAATAATGGTCTACAACTACATCTGGGTTGCTGCAAATGCCATTATTTCATTCCTTTTTAAGGCTGAGTAGTATTCCATGGGGTGTGTGTGTGTGTGTGTGTGTGTGTGTGTGTAATCTTTTTTATTCACTGGTTGGTTGATGGGCATCTAGGCTGATTCCATTATTTTTTCAATTGTGATTTGTGCTGATATAAACATGTGTGTGCAAGTGTCTTTTTCATACAATGACTTCTTTTCCTCTGGGTGGATATCCAGTAGTGGGATTGCTGGATCAAATTGTAGTTCCGCTTTTAGTTCTTTAAGGAATCTCCATACTATTTTCCATAGTGGTTCTACTAGTTTACATTCCCACCAGTAGTGTAAAAATGTTGCCTTTTCACCACATCCATGCCAACCTCTGTTATTTTTTGATGTTTAAATTATGGCCTTTCTTGCAGGAGCAGGGTGGTATCTCATTATGATTTTGATTTGAATTTCCCTGATAATTAGTGATGTTGAGCATTGTTTTATGTTTGTTGGCCATTTGTATATTTTCTTTTGAGAATTATCTTTTCAGTTCTTCGCCCACTTTTTGATGGGATTACTTGTGGGTTTGTTTTTTTTGTTTGATTGTTTTTTCTGATTGGCCTGTGTTCCTTGTAGATTCTGGATATTAGTCCTTTGTCAGATGCACAATTTGAAAATATTTTCTCCCACTCTGTGGGCTGTCTGTTTACTTGGCTGATTCTTTTGCTGTGCAGAAGCTTTTTAGTTTAACTAGGTCCTATCTATGTATCTTTGTTTGCGTTGCATTTGCTTTTGGATTTTTGGTCATGAACCCTTTGCCTAAACCAATGTCTACAAGGGGTTTTCCTGTTATCTTCTAGAATGTTTATGGTTTCACATCTTAGATTTAAGCTTTTTATCCATCTTGAGTTGATTTTTGTATAAGGTGAGAGATAAGGATCCACCTTCATTCTTCTACATGCGGCTTGCCAATTATTCTAGCACCATTTGTTGAACAAGGTGTCCTTCCCCCACTGTATGTTTGTGTCTGTTTTGTTGAAGATCAGTTGGCTGTCAGTATTTGGCTTTATTTCTGGGTTTTCCGTTCTGTTCCATTGGTCTACGTGCCTATTTTTATACCAATACCATGCTGTTATGGGTAACTATAGCCTTGTAGTATGAAGTCAGATAATGTGATACCTCCAGATTTGTTCTTTTTGCTTAGTCTTGTTTTGGCTATGTGGGCTCTTTTCTGGTTCCATATGAATTTCAGTATTTTTTTTTCTAGTTTTGTGAAGAAAGATGGTGGTATTTTGATGGAAATTGCATTGAATTTATGGATTGCTTTTGGCAGTATGGTCATTTTCACAATATTAATTCTACCCATTCATGAGCATGAGATGTGCTTCCATTTGTTTGTGTCATCTATGATTTCTTTCGGCAGTGTTTTGTACTCCTTGGTTAGGTACATTCCTAAGTATTTTTTTTGCAGCTGTTGTAAAAGGGGTTAAGATATGATTTGATTCTCAGCTTGGTCATTGTTAGCGTATAGCAGGGCTACTAATTTGTATATATCGATTTTGTATCCTGAAACTTTACTGAATTATTAGATCTAGGAACTTTTCAGATGAGTCTTAAGGTTTTCTAGGTGTACAATCATATCACTGGTGAACAGCAACAGTTTTACTTCTTTACCAATTTGTTGCCCTTTCTTTCTTTCTCTTGTCTGATTGCTCTTTCTAAGACTTCCAGTACTATGTTGAATAGAAGTGGCTAAAGTAGGCATCCTTGTCTTCTTCCAGTTCTAAGGGGGAATGCTTTCAACTTTTCCCACTTCAGTATAATGTTGACTGTGGGTTTGTCGTAGATGATTCTTATTATCTTGAGGTATGTGCCTTCTATATCGATTTTGCTGAGGGTTTTAATATTAAAGGAGGCTAGATTTTTGTCAAATGCTTTTTCTGCATCCATTGAGATGATCATAAAATTTTTGTTTTCTGCATCTATAGAGATTATGTTTTGTTTCTGTTTATGTGATGTATCACATTTATTGACTTGCATATGTTAAATCATCCCTGCATCCTTGGTATTAAACCCACTTGATCATGGTGTGTAATCTTTTTAATATGTCATTGGATTTGGTTAGCTAATATTTTGTTGAGGATTTTTGCCTCTATGTTCATCAGGAATATTGGTCAGTAATTTACTTTTTTTGTCAAGTCCTTTCCTGGTCTTGGTATTAGGGTGATACTGGCTTCATAGAATAATTTAGAGAGGATTTCCTCTATCTTTTGGAACAGTTTTAGTAAGATTGGTCCCAATTTTTCTTTGAATGCCTGATGGAATTCAGCTGTGAATCCATCTGGTCCTGAACTTTTTCTGTGGTTGGAAATTTTGTTATTACTGTTTCAATCTCACTACTTGTTATTGGTCTGGTCAGAGTTTCTATTTCTTTCTCATTTAATCTGTGAGGGTTGCATATTTCCAGGAACTTATCCATCTCCTCTAGACTTGTGCATATAAACGTGTTCATAGTAGCCTTGAATGATCTTTTGTATTTCTGTGGTATCAGTTGTAATGTCTCTCATTTTGTTTTTAATTGAGCTTATTTGGATCTTCTCTCTTCTTTTCTTGGTAATGTCACTAATGGTCTATCAATTTTGTTTATCTTTTCAAAGAACCAGCTTTTTGTTTCATTTATGTTTTGTATTTGTTGTTGTTGTTGTTTAATTTCATTTAGTTCTGCTCTAATCTTTGTTATTTCTTTTCATCTGCTGGGTTTGTGTGTGGTTTGTTCTTGTTTCTCTAGTTCCTTGAAGTGTAACCTCCCGTCCCTTCCATTTCTTACCCTTCCCTTAGCCTTATTTTTCTCCATAGTAGATATTAGCTTCAGGCATATTGTGTAATTTGTTTTCATCATGGTCTGCCTTCCCCATAAGAAGATAACTACAAGAGATCAGAGATTTTATCTGTATTGTTCATTGAATATCTTCAGTGCCTTAATACATAATCAACGCTCAATAGTTGCTGAATGAATAACTGAGTTGGTTATAATTGGATATAAAAAGTGAGGGGCTAGAGAGAAAGATGACTCTAACATAGTAGTACTGCTTTTATTGAACAGAGAAAGTTAAATCAACTTAAGCCTAAAAGATGATTAAATTAAGCTTGGATCATTGCTTTTTATTTCAGTTTCCTTTAAGCTATTCAAATAAAGATGGATGAGTTGGCAGTAAGAAGTAGGAACCAGGAAAGAGGGCCCAAAGAGACACAGCCAGACCAATGATGTGGAAAAACGTAAGTGTCCACAGAAGGAAGACACCTAGAAATAGAACTTTCAAGGGGCACAGAGAAGAATAACACTGGAGCTATTTCCACCATTCTGCCCCAGTACCTACTATAGTAGGGTTAGTATTGACAGTCACAACTCAGACACGTTCATATCTGAATGTGATGGAGTAACAACAACTAACTATATCCTCACACCTCCTTTAAAAAAGGCAAAATTTGGCTGGGCCAGGTGGCTCACGCCTGTAATCCCAGCACTTTGGGAGGCTGAAGGGGACGGATCAAGAGGTCAGGAGATCGAGACCACCCTGGCTAACATGGTGAAACCCCACCTCCACTAAAAAAAAAAAAAAATACAAAAAAAATAGCTGGGCGTGGTAGTGGGCACCTGTAGTCCCAGTTACTCGGGAGGCTGAGGCAGGAGAATGACATGAACCCTGGAGGCGGAGCTTGCAGTGAGCTGAGATTGCGCCACTGCACTCCAGCCTGGGCGATAGGGCAAGACTCCGTCTCAAAAAAAAAAAAAAGGCAAAATTTATGAAACAACTGTTTTAGACATTGGACAATGGATTGGGCAGGATATTAATTCCTAAAAGAGGAGAAACCAGCTAAGTGAACCCTATGATCATCAAATTTACGGCCTGGAGAGATTATTCAGACTGTAGCACAGGGAAGGTGTACTCAAACAGAGTTCAGCAATCTCTGTCAGTTGAGAGGATATTCAGGGAGTTCAGAACTCAGGCAGGCCAAAGTGGAAAGAATTTACAATGCAGGGAACCAGAGAGGAGAGTGTTACAGGACGACATCTGGAGATTTTCAAAGGGTCCCTTTCAAAACTTCACCTGAGTACTAATCATCACATGCATTTGAGGAAAATACCTGAGGCCAGGAAAGAAACAAACAAACAAAATGCCAAATAATATCAGGCAGAATAATTCAGAAAGGCTACACATGGCTTGGAATAATAGTTCCTGTTTCCCTCAGCCAATGAAGGGGGTGGGGGAGGGGGAGGACACTGATCACCTTACACATCAAGCAGAATCTTCAGAAGAGTATTGCCTCAGTAAAAGGCAAATTCCTAATTAGGGAAGGGAAGAGAAAATTATTCTCTAGGGCCATCCAGATTTGTCTGTCCTCCAGAAGACAGAATGTTAAGTGTTCATTAATGACACTTGCAGACAAATCAAGAAGTTTTCAGATAAGAGAATTCCATGACTCTAACATCCGCAAGAATCAATTTAGTAGGAATTAAGTAGGCAGAGGGGAGAATGACCAGTAGGGAAAAAAATAGGGAGCATGCTGACCTCACAGGACGGTAAGTAAGCAATCATGAAAGTGGGATAATAAACTGGTTTATAACTCCAGATCAAATTAACAAGGGCCAAGCAGAATACATTCTAGGGAGGGACAAGAAAGGTAAAAATGAAATTAATTATACATAGTTCACAGGGAAGAGTCACAAGCTACTGTTTAGTTCTTGATTTCAAGAAGGCAGAACTAACCACAGGTATACTTAAAAACTGGGCTGATATTTTGAAAATCACTACAGAATAAAAGCAAACAAAATAGAGCAATCAGTGGAAGCTGTAAGAAAGCATTTTAAACATAAAACTAGATGATAGCCAAACCTCACTTATGACAACACATGCAATTCAATGGGCAGAGCTAATTTTAATTTAAGGAAAACCTGGGTTTTTTCCCCCAAAAGAATGGAAACTGCATTCGAATTGCAAATTTTATCTTTTAAAAAAGTGACTGCCCAAAACAAGAGTGAAATTGTCCTTTTTGCAGATCTCCCTGCATAGATCCTGTAAATGGTTCTGCTGGGCTCCTTCTTGCCTAAGAGAGAGCAACTGATTAAATTACTTTCCAGAGTTCCTTTCATCAGTGATTGCAACAAAACAGAGAGAGCATAAACAATTAAAATCAAACACACCAACATTTCTGGGATAAGGTTTCTATTTTGAACAGAAGTCTGAGATGAAATATCCTTTTGAAAGATATTGGAGAAAATATGCATCACATGTAAAGACAAGAAGACATCCATCTGAGATACACACTAAATGAATTACCATAGCCAAAAAAAAAAAAAAAAAAAAAAACCTAGACAGTCAACTACAATAGTAAATAATATAGCAGTGTCATGTGCCAACTGTTTGCACATTTTAGAGCAAATTTGTTGAGAAAAATAAATTACCCTAAAACAAATTATCAAATGCCAATGTTTTAATAGAAAAGTAATGGAGTAAATTTGCTATGGTTTGGTTTATATACCCATTAATGAAGAAATGAAAAAAAAAATCTGATGTCATAATTGTTTATCTTCACAGAGGCAAAGCAACCACAAATTTTCATGTTGAAGACCTGTCTTTTTTCAGAATGTGTAGCAATGTGAGAGGAAGAAAAATCAAAATATCTGATCTGGAAAAAGAAACGAAGTAGTTAAAACACATTTTTTGTTAGAAGAGTGAGAAAGAAACAACTAGAATCCTGAGTTAACAAGTACCAAGATCATAATACTAACATACACTTAGGCGATTTTGGCCCTAAGCCCCTATGGAACCCCTGGTATTAAGAATTTTTTCCAGATAGTAAGGAATTATTTATACGCCATCTTGAATAGGTTTACGGTCTTTTTCTCAGAACATAAACTTCCAAATAATTGTAAAACAAACACTGTATTAGTCCGTTTTCACGCAGCTGATAAAGACATACCCGAGACTGGGTAATTTATAAAGAAAAAGAAATGTAATGGACTCACAGTTCCATGTGGTCGGGGAGGCCTCACAATCATGGTGGAAGGTGAAAGGCACATCTTATATTGGTGGCAGGCAAGAGAGAGAATGAGAACCAAGTGAAAAGGGTTTCCCCTTATAAAACCATCAGATCTCATGAGACATTCACTACCATGACAATAGTATGGGGGAAACTACTCCCATGATTCAATCATCTCCCACAATATGTGGGAATTATGGGAGCTACCATTCAAGATGCAATTTTGGTGGGGACACAGCCAAACCATATCAAACACTTTAATAGATAATATTTTGGCATGAATTATGCTCCAATTAAATGTTAAGCAGTTGCTATTATAAGTCCCATTTTACTTATGCAGAAACAGAGCTTCCTAGAAACTAGAAAGTTGCTTTTATAACATAAGACATAAATAGCAGTGCTGGAGCTTGAATCCATGTCTCCCAACTCCAAATGAAGACAACTTCCCAGTGCCCTCAGGAGCAATCGCATTAATAAAAGATTTTATTTCGGACTATACACAAGATGGTTTGTGTCCAGTTGCTATTGATCCAGAGCAGATGAAGCAGGTCAACTGTGATAGATACCAGAGGAATAAGTGAGGAGAACCTATGTGAAAACCAGTATGAGCCCAGGCATGGATCCAGGAATCTGTTTTCAAATCAGTAGGGGAGCAGAAGTTCATGTGCAGGGCAATCAGAAAACCAAAGTTCTGATCTAAAAGTGGCTAAAGTTATGTCTTGCGTGAAGACAGGAATCTCCCCAGAGGCCAAGGATAATAGGGTTTTTCCATGTTAAGTTAAAGGACATATTGTTACTCAGATAAGACAACTGAGGTACAGTGGGGTTTAGGGAACTATTTCTCATCAAATAATGGAACACACGGGGAACAGAACATACTTATTTTGAGTGTTTTTAGTCATCTTAACAGTCTAAAATTTACAAGAATAAAGCAAAGCATACAGTAGACTTTTAAATTAGACCCTTCTGCCTTCTGAATGGGTCCCCAGAGAAATAGACAGAGAGAAGTAGAGTTTTATGTCATAACTTCATAAAGTATAAAAAGTATAGCAATTTGGAGATTTTGTTGGCTTTCTGCTTGGTTATTCATTTTGTTTGTTTGTTTGTTTGTTGAGATAAGGTTCTCACTACATTGCTCAGGCTGGTCTTGAACTCCTGGACTCAACCGACCCTCCTGACTCTCACTCCTAAGTAACTGGTATTACAGGCATGAGCCACCATGCCCAACCTGCTTTGTTGTCTCTAATGGACTTCAACACAATTGCTCTTTACTTTCCTGTGTGGGGGTAAAAGGAAAGTAGGGAAAGGGCAAGGGAGAAATGGGAAAACTGACTTCAAAGGGTGAGATTAAGTTAAAGAGGACAACACTTGTTCAGCCAAGTGACAAAGACCAGAGTGTGGTTTGATAACTCCTGGTTTGGGGAGAAAAAAGGAAAAAACAACTTAAGCAAAAAATGCTATTGTCCAAATGGGGATAATTATAACAGAAAGAAGGCAAAATAAGAAAACAAAATTAAGCCTAGGAGAATGCAGACTGCCCATCAAGGGAAATGGCAAAGCATAGAAGACAATTAGATTGGGAAACTATCTTCTAGAAGAAATTAAAGGCACCCCACTGCTTGAGTAATTAAACCACAGACATCATGCTATAGGGAACACACATGAGGTGATGGAGGAAGAATAGAAATGTACATCTGAGGATCCTAAGCTTTCTCACGAAAAATCGTGAAGGAGGAAAAAGCCTTGCCTGAGCACAGGTTTATTATGAAAAAAAATCATCCAGCTCTACCACTGATGTTTCCTGGAGTCTAAAATGCAATGTAGTCTCATCTTGTTCTCTCCTATGGTACTCATGTGATTCAAGCATCAATCTCCTGGCCTTTTGTTGTGGATATTTGAGTTTAACAGATGTTTATCACTATGCCAGCATTTCATATCTCTTATTGATAATCATTCACACGTAACAGCATATCACTGGACATAGCCTAAAGAACTTACAATGATTTGCATTGTACATAACAATAATTCAGGATAGTCATAACTGACACCTAACCTCTCATTTTGTGTCTTCTTGACCAAATTAATAATCCTCCCTAAGATCTAGTTTTCACATCTATAAAATGGGTGTAAAAGTATATCTCCTTGATATGGTTTGGCTCTGTGTCATCACCCAAATCTCATGTCTAACTGTAATCCTCACATGTTGGAGGAGGGGCCTGGTGAAAGATGATTGAATCATGGGGACCATCTTCCCCCTTGCTGTTCTCGTGTTACTGAATTGAGTTCTCCCAATATGTGTAGCACTTCCCCTTTCACTCTCTGTCTCTCCTGCTGTCATGTAAAGAAGGTGCTTTCTTCCCCTTCGCCTTCTGCCATGATTGTAAGTTTCCTAAGGCCTGCCAGTCATGCTTCCTGTTAAGCCTGCAGAACTGTTAGTCAATTAAACCTCTTTTCTTCATAAATTATCCAGTCTCAGGTAGTTCTTTATAGCAGTGTAAGAACAAACTAATACACTTCTTTAAGATTATTGTAAAAAATGAGATAACATATTTTAGTTAATGCAGTGTCTGAAAAAATATAGCATAAAGCCTCTTAACAAATGTTGTTAATAATAATGATGATGATGAAAATGAAAAATACAGCCCCAGATATTAAGGATTAGAGAGAGACCTGATTTAGAAAATACATTTCCTAGTTCCCAGAACTAGGAAAAAAAATTAGAAGGTATCTAGTGCTCAGTGTTGGAAGGTCCTCAATGACTATTGGCTTATGTCATATAAAATAATTATAGAAGAATGACATTCAAGCATTTTCTATCCAGGGCCATTTTAAGAAAGATTTGGAGTCAAGAAATTAGGAAATGCACTTTTTTGTGTGCCTATCCATAAGATAAAGAGATGTGATGATTTTTCTGTTCCCAATTAAATTTCAGGCCAAAGTCTACAACATAAATAAACATAAAGGATTTGTTCACACTTTATTGTTGATGTCATCTTTGTGATAGAAAGAGCAAGAGGTTTGTAATCAGAAAATGGGGGTGTGAGTCCAAGCACCACCACTTCCTCTTCCATTATGCTCTTTGCAAAACAAATAATTATCCTCTCCATGACTACTTCACAGAGTTGGTATACAAATTTAATAATGTACATGGAGATGCTTTAAAATAATGTCAAAATAATGACAAAAATAATTGAATTAGTTTACCACATTATCTCGCAGGAAAGTGATAAATCAAAATAAGTTTGATAAAGAAATCAAAATCAGTTCCAATATGGTACTGAGAGACAGAACTAGCTGAATTTCCTAGGTCAACTAAGAATTCGTAAGCCTAGCTGGGGAAGGTGACCGCACCCACCTTTAAAACACGAGACTTGTAACTCAGCTCACACCTGACCACCCTACAAATATCATAAAGTATCTCCTAAATGCCAAGCACTGTCTAGGTGATAGTTGGCAGGCCTTTATAAAAGAAGAAATTACTAGATTGTGTGTTTTGGGGGGGAACACATGTTAAAAGTCTTTTAATATATACATATGAAGTATTTACTGTGTGCTGGTGAAGGGTGGTGGGTGGGGTAGAGAAAACTGGATTCAAATAATGCTGAGGACCACCCTTTACCAGCACACAGTAAACACTTCATATGTATATATTAAAAGAATTTTAAAATGTCTACTCCCCAAAACACACAATCTAGTAATTTCTTCTTTTACAAAGGCCTGCCAACAAGCACCTAGACAGTACTTGGCATGTAGGAGACACTTTATAAGTATTTGTTGAATGAATGAATGTAGTCTGCTTTTAAGAAACTCACAGGCTGCTCATATGAAGGTCCACCATCTTAGTCTTGGCTCAGTGTCTCACATTTAGTGGAAATGCATTCGGTATCTGCTGACTGATTTCAAAGCATAGCAGATGTAAAAGCCCAACATAAATAGATTTTCCTCAACTAAATCACCTCCCTATATATATCGTTAAAGCAATCATTGTAATAGTGAATCTTTACTATCTCCCCTTTAATGATTAGAGTTTCAAGCAGAAACGTCATCCCTCTAGTTAATTTTTCCCTTAGTCTGGGGAGTTAAATTTTTATCATTATTATCCAAAGTTTATGTCATCCATGTACCACTGGTAATATTTTTATTCAGTTATTGTCAGCCATACACCTTGTGTTCATTTCTGTTCATCAAACAGGTTCTAACACAGTCTCTTTCTTGCAGATACCGACAAGAACACCAACATGAACATCAGGTTTCTTTTTCAAATTGGAATATAAGAGTTATGTTACAAATTTTCTAAACCCTTTGCAGAGTGAGAAAAATCTATGCCTGGCAAAGATAATTTACTAGATAGAATCAGATATAAATCTTACCAAAAAATGAAAAGAAAGAAACTTCATGCTTCGAATAAAGTACAAATCATTGTCTCCAAAAGAGAGCTGGCATAAACCTTGACAAGGCTTATTAATAATGCCCACATCTTCCTTGAAACCTTCTAGACACTAGGGGAAGAATGTTTTTCCCTGACCATGCTGTAAATATAGCTGGCAGAAACAGAGTTTTATTGCCTCTGAATGACTGTGTGGCTCACTGCACAATGTTGTTCCCATAACCACAGGAAATTAAATTAGCAGTCGGGAGTTCTCAAAAGGTTGAAATATGCTATTGTGCCCATGTTATGTATCACAATTGATGTAGGCAGTCCAATATGTTCAGCTACTAGTGAAAGGATTTATCAAATTTGGCCACTTAAATTAGCCAATTTGAAGATTGCCATGACAACTGGCAAAGATCTGCAAACTCAAAATTAGGGTATGCCTTCCAGAGGTCACAGTGTTGTTGGCAGACTGAGCCTTGAACATAGATAACTAAACAGGCAATTCCATGTGGGCAGTGCTAAGTAAAATAACAGAGGGATATATAAAAAGATATGGCTGGAGAGAAAGATTACATTCAGATGTGGCTTGAGAAGCCTTTCTGTGGGAGGGAATTTAAGCTAGGCCAGGAAGGATGAGTACACTTTGGCTATGTGGAGATGAAAGACTGAGCACTCCAGGAATAGGGCACCACGTTAGCCAACATGTATAAATGAGATGAAAGGACATGTAGGTGGAAGATAAATAAGTTCTATATGGCTAAAGTGTGTTTTAATGAAGAAAGTTGTGAAAAATAAGGCTGGAAAGGTAGTTAAGAGAAGATAGCAAGGGCTGCTATGAAGGCCCTTCACAGCTCTACCCTCGGATTGCTCCCCGTCCCTCTCTAGGTGAATGTCCTCTGTGCACAGCACCCCCACCTTGCTTTGATGGCTTTGCTTTCTCCTCAGTAATAAAGGCTCTAAAGTCTCCATGTGTGGAATCTATGCTGGGGAACATGAAAACAAGCACTCAGACATCAGAAGACGTGGAGCATGGACTGCAAATAACAGCAGACTCCATTTTTCTGAAAGATCAGTGGTTTTCAAACTTGAAAATTCATGAAACCTATTAGATATGAGTTCTAAATTTATTTTCAAAGAATCAATATGTCAGTAGGCTCAATTCTTTGCCTTCTACTTTTAAACTTAACTTCTTCATAAAGCAACCTTTTTCAATTACCTGCTCCACCCTGACTCATTCTGATTACCTGCTGCACCCTGATTAATTCCAATTACCTTCTCTGTCATAACCATTTTTCGTGCCAAACCACTTACCCTGTCATTCTCTTTAAATTAGCCAATCGGAATTTGTTTAGCCTGTGCAGTCTAACCCTAGCCAATAGGGGAATGACACAGCAGCAGGGGCCATGTGTGTCAGGGATAAGAACCCCTTCCCCTCCCTTGTCCAAGTGTGCACTCATCATTGCTCCATCTGTAAGGGCATACCCTTCTATAGAAGTACCTTGCCTTACTAAGAATTAAAGGAAATTTTATATTCAAGTGCTATTTCTTTTGCAGCACCGAATCTTTATATATAACACTTAGTTTAAACAAAATGTTATATGGAATCCCAATAAGCAAAATGGAACTGCTCTGTTTGGAACAGGGATAGGAGTCTAGAGGCCCACCTACCCAGCTTCCTCTCCTTAACAGCAACCCCTCAGAGCAGGGGGGCAAGGAGGCAGGGAGGAATGATCTGTGAATCTCTTATTGCTCTCTGGAATGCAGTTTATATAAAGCGCTGCCCTAAGACAAAGGATGTACAATAGAACTGCAGAAAATAAGAGGTTTGAGTCAAGTGGTGAAGGGCCTGGAGTTCCAGATTACATGTTTGTTCTTTATTCTGTAAGGAAGAGCTCATCAGTGACAGTTCTTCAAGTAAGAGATAATGAAACAAGAGTGAGAAAAGAGACAACAGAAACAGAACGTTGAAAGGAAGACATCATTCAGAAAGGACTCAGCAGAGCTTAGCAAGTGATATGGAAGACAAGGAAAAGGGAGAAGTCCCCAAAATTAGGCAAGACTTCAAGCTGGGGGACTGAAGTCATTGGAGAAAAACAGTGACAGGCAGGGACTTGAGAAGATGAAGAATTCAGTTTAGGACACATTATACTGCATAGGCCAGACACAGAGATGAAGATTGCCACCAAGAACCAGATGGGTGATGCTGGAACTCAGTAAATGTAGTCAGAGCTCTAGTGGTGAATTCAGCCCAAAAAGCACAGAAGCTACTATTCTCGGTACATACAAGGGCCTACCCATAAGATATGGCTGCTATATGGACAAAATAATGGAGTATCTGAGAAGAAAACATGCCTCATGTGCCCCTTGTTTTGGCTAATGAGCTTCCTCAAACCTAAGCTTATTTCTACATTTATTCCTTCTTTTGTTCATTCAATCGTTATAATTTAATTACCAATTGAGTTTTGGGCATAGTGCTAGATCTTGTATACAACTTTAAAAATGTGATGTTGACCCCTGGAAGCAATTTAAAGCAGTATATACATAACTGATTTGAGTATCAGATAAACCTAGACTTGAGTGCAAGCTCCATTTCTAAACACCTGCAACAATTTGGCCAATTTATTCAACCACTCTCTAAAATGGGATTTGAATATAGAGCCCAGGAAAAGGCCAGACCAGAAGTACAAATCATGAAACAGAATGAAATAAATTTAGGGACTGTATAGGCAGAGAAGAGATAAGCACAAAGGGTCAAGCCCTGGGGCCTAAATATACTAGCTCCCCTGCCTTCCGTTAGTTGACATGTGGTTGAACAGTTACGAGTAATGGTTAACCTGTAAAACCAGACCAAGGTACGAATTCCAGCTTGGCTTATTTCTACTAATAGACCACAAATAAGGTATAAAATATTTCTGAGTCTTCTGAATTTTATCATCCATACAATGGATATAAAATTACTAACTCACAGAGCTATTACTAGGATGCAATCAGACAACATAACTAAAGCACTGAAAACAGTCATGGAAGATAATGAGCACTTAATAAACAAGAGTTTGGATTTCGAGATGTTGCTTCCTAGCTTTCAAGACAAGCAGAATCTCTTGCCCTCACCTTTGGCTCTAGCCCAGTCAGGCAGGACTTTTCCTGGAGCAAGAAGAGCCCCTAGAAGCTTCTCTGAGGATGGAGTTTCCAGGTGTTATTAGATCCAACAGAGCAGGATTGGAGCTGAAAGGTCATTAGGAGATGGGCTGAATTCCCAGAAAGGATCCTCCTGCCTCCACCCTTAGATTAAAGGCCCAGCCCAGCATCTCTGACTCTTACCCTCTGGGAGGGAGCAGCATCTGATGGGTGCCCTATTTTCATTAGCCCCTCCCTCCAATATCTCTGTTATTTGCAAAGAAAGACAAATGGTACCTTCAGGCACTTATTTCTCTCTCTCTCTTTCCCTCTTTCTTTCTCGGAGTATAGAACATCTGATTATCTTCTTCACTTTAGACCTTGATTTCTAAAGAATCTGTCTCTTATAAGGATGCCTCTCCTTATAGCAACCAAAACAAAGTGGTGAACATTTCTACTTCGTGTCCTTCCAAGAAGCACCTCATTTTCTCCAGAATGAGCACATGACCACTGATATAATAACAAGCAAAGTTTCTTCCACTGTGTATACTTTTAAGATGTTATGAAACCACATTAATTTTGTCTCACGTGATAACTATCCTTTACTGCTGCCTCCTTAATGATAAATTACCAGTTGTTGGCTTCTTAGTCTTCCTTGTGGAATTCGCTTCATCTCCTAGGCAGCAACTACTTACTGGAGGCTTAAAGACAAAGGGGTGAAGTCAAGAAGCTTCATTCATTCCCTGGAAGCACTTCAGCAAAAATGTGAAATAACAACACCTTTAACTGAACTGAGAAAATAGTCATTATCCACCACAGATATGTGCTCAATTGGGCTTAGGAGGTCCTAGGAATATTGGGGCTTTTCCCAAACTAAATTATGAAATGATGACATGGTAGAATATAAAAGTGAAATTTGTCCTTATTGCATTCACACAAAGAAATGTTTCTCCTCTCTAAACCATAGAAACTTGGGAAACTTAAGAAATACAAGAGAAGATGAAAGGTTAACTCTGTTTATGCATCAGTGGAAGACAGTGTACAAAAACCACATGACTCAAAATTCTTATCTACAAAGATGAATGCACTATTATTATCATTATTATTATTATTAAACTCACTCTGCTCACTCTGAAAGGAAGAAAAAATATTATTCAAGTAGCTGGTATGCTATTGCAAGCACTATTGCCAATCAAAGTGATTAGACTTTTATGGTTCAAAATGAGAAATCAGGTGTGAAATGATTCCAAACTCTCTATATTTAGTAGGCAAAATAGCTTAAGATTTCACTCCAAGTTGAATTAGTATTATGTAAACCAGATCCAAGGTTCAGGAACAAAGAAAATAAGTCTAAGTCTTTTACAGAAAGATGGTTGTAGATGTGTAAGTCAACTTCTGAATGGAGAATGAGCTGTGTTAACGACCCTCACTTTCCTGCCTTTGGCCCTATCCACAACCTGACCAAAGCTGACTGACCATGAAGAAACTGACTAAAAGCAATAAATTCATTTGCTTGTCAGTGACCAGTTCAGTTCTTTTTTGTTATTTGAATTAAGAGATAAAGTGGGGTTAATGAAAAGATGAGGAACACAAATGTTACGAGGTCATTATTAACTTATATTCATTAAACAGCACATTTTCATTTGTATATATAAGGCTGTTGCCTGGAAAATGTTTGAAAACCACTGTGGTAAGGTTACTTCAACATATGCAAATGAAAAAATGTGATTTATCATATAAACAGAACTAAAGAAAAAACCACATGATAATCTCAATAGACACAGAAAAGGCCTTCAATAAAATTGAACACCCCTTCAAGTTAAAAACTCTTAGTAAACTCGGTATTGAAGGAATATACCTCAAAATAATAAGATCTATATATGCCAAACCCATAGCTAACATCATACTGAAAGGGCAAAAGCTGGAAGGATTCCCCTTGAAAACCAACGAAAGACCAGGATGCCCTCTCTCACCACTCCTACTCTAGTTTTGGAAGTCCTGGCCACGGCAGTCAGGCAAGAGAAAGTAATAAAGGGCATCCTGTATCTAGAAAACCCCATAGTCTCAGCCCAAAAGCTCCTTCAGCTGATAAACAACTTCAGCAAAGTCTCAGGATACAAAATCAATGTACAAAAATCACTAGCATTCCTAAACACAAACAATGGTCAAGCCAAGAGCCAAATCAGGAATGCAATCCCACTCACAACTGCCTAAAAAGAATAAAATATGTAGGCATGCAGTTAACCAGGAAGGTGAAAAATCTCTACAAGGAGAACTGCAAGACACTGGTCAAATAAATTAGAGATGGCACAAACAAATAGAAAAATATTCCATGCTCATGAATAAGAAGACCCAATATTATAAAAATGGCCATACTGCCCAAAGCAATTTACAGATTCAATGCTATTCCTATTAAACTATGACACTCTTCACATAATTAGAAAAACTATTTTAAAATTCATATGAAACCAAAAAAGAGCCCAAATAGCCAAGGCAATCCTAAGCAAAAAGAACAAAGCTGGAGGCATCATGCTATCCAACTGCAAACTATACTACAGCACTACAGAAACCAAAACAGCATTGTACTTGTACAAAAACAGATACCTAGACTAATTGAACAGAATAGAGAATTCAGAACTGAGACCACACACCTACAAACATCTCATCTTAGACACTGCAGACAAAAATAAGCAATGTGGAAAAGGACTATCCTTTCAATAAATCATGCTGGGATAACTGGCTAGCCATATGCAAAAGATTGAAACTGGACCCCTTCCTTACACCATAAACAAAAATTAATTCAAGATGGATTAAAAGCTCAAATGTAAAACTCAAAACTATAAAAACCTTGGAAAACAACCAAACCAATACTATTCTGGACATAAGAACAGGAAAAGATTTCATGATGGAGACACCAAAAGCAACTGCAACAAAAACAAAAATTGACAAATGGTATCTAATTACACTAAAGAGCTTCTGCACAGCAAAAGAAAATAACAGGGTAAACAGACAACCTATAGAATGGGAGAAATGTTTTGCAAACCAGGCATCTGACAAAAGTTTAATATTCGGCATCTATAAGGAACTTATAGTGGGACAAAGACATGAACAGACACTTTACAAAAGAAGGCAAACATGCAGCCAAGAAGCATACAAAAAAAACCTCAACATCACTGATCATTAGAGAAATGCAAATCAAAACCACAATGAGGTACCATCTCACACCAGTCTGAATGGTTATTATCAAAAAGTCAAAAAATTACAGATGCTTGTGAGGTTGCAGAGAAAAATGAATGCTTACACACTGTTGGTGGAAATGTAAATTAGGTCAACCATTGCAGAAAACAGTGTGTTGATTCCTCAAAGATCTAAAAACAGAAATATCATTCAACACAGCAATCCCATAGCTGGGTATATACCCAAAGGAATATAAATCATTCTATCATAAAGACACAAGCATACATATGTTCATTGCAGCACTATTCACAATATCAAAGGCATGGAATCAACCTAAATGCCCACTGATAGTAGAATGGATAAAGACAATGTGGTACATATACACTGTGGAATACTACACAGCCATAAAAAGGAACAGATATGTCCTTTGCAGGAACATGGCTGAAGCTAAAGGCTACTATCTTTAGCAAACTAACACAAGAACAGAAAGCCAAATACTACATGTTCTCACTTATAAATGGGAGCTAAATGATGAAAATACATGGACACATAGAAGAGAACACAGACAATGGGGCCTATCAGAGGGTGGACAGTGGGAGAAGGGAGAGAATCAGGAAAAAAATAACTAATGAGTACTAGGCTTAATACCTGGGCCACAAAATAATCTGTACAACAAATCCCCAAAACACGAGTTTACGTATCTAACAAACCTGCATATGTACCCTGATCTTAAAAGTTAAAGAAAATTTTCATTCACATGTCTATCTACAGAACTAGTCAATCTTTCTCATAAAGTTACTTAACATTTTAAAAAGAAGAGATGTTATAGAAAGATTGGGCATGGAGAAGGAGAGGGCATCAATTTTCATGAAGTCTCAAGAAACTTTATGATTTTTACAATGGTAGTTCAGGTTTCCTATCAAAGCTGATATTGTAGAGATCTCACATCCAGTAGTCAAAGCTCTAGACAGATTATTTCAATCACTAGCCTATATTAGAAAGCAGTGTTGCTCAAGAAGGCTGATAGGTCATGAAATAAAAATAATTTAACATTCACATAGCATGATGCAAGGTAATACCCTGACCTTCAAAAGTAACCCCAATTTTCATGTCACTGCATTGTTCAAATGTACAGAGATTATGAACTCACATGTATGTCAAGTGTTTTATTTTAATGTACTAGTTTAAAATATTAGTTTTTAAGTGAAAATACTAGACTGGAAAACAGTTAATATTGTAAGCATAAAGAAGCAGTAAATATCTGTCAACTTTTACTTCAATGAAAAAAGTAAGGATGTTGCCTACACCAAGTTAATGGCTCATCTTGGTGAAACAAGAATAGGTAATAATATCAACATTAACAAAAGCGTTATGTTCAGAACATCACTGATTATGACAAAAACTTTATATGCAAAAATGATTTTAATATAGAAGATAAGAGAATAGCATAGCTAATAGATTCACACTATTGTCTTCTGGATAAGCTGGACATTATCAGAAACTTTGTTTCACAATACTTTTTTGTAATTACTTCTTCCCTAAAAGCTGGTGGTGATTTGCCCTTCATGTTAATGTGATGACAAAAAAAGAACACTTTTTATCCTGCTCAATATATCCTGCTTTTTCTTTCTAAGTGTAAATCTATCTTGATAAAGACATTTTTAATTACCCAAGTGTATCTAACGCTTCTTGAAAACCATTGAAAGCTATCTTGGCTTCCTCTCTCATTCCAACCACTGCCCAACCAACCAGGTTCCTGCAGGTTTTGATTACCCAGAGTCCCTCTTCCTACCTCGACTTGCTCACATATCCATAATCCAGAAGTGTAGAAGATTTAACACCATATGAGATGATCCGTGACCAATGGGAAGAGGAGCTGATGGATAAATGTTTCTCCTTTCTTCCCTCACGATGATGGTTATTAGACATATTAATATTTTCCCCACAGGGTTAAGTAACCAGTCCCTCATTACAGTGGCCATTGCATTAGCATCATTGTATTGGCTTCTCTTCTTCCCCAGTCATTTCCTTCCCCGCTCACTTCTGCTCCTAGGCTTTATAAACCCACTGCCTGTAAGCTTTTAACCCATATTGTGTTTTCAGAGAAACTTACGCTAAGATAAAGACACTTTTCAAGAGCGTAACCATTGGGCGCATGAACTGAGAGTCGATTTCAAAGCTGTAGCCAATTTAATGAGTCAATTTCTTTCCAATTACAGAGTTAATGTATGCCCATTTTTGTATTAAAAATAAGAGTCTTACCATTTCTAATTTGATTTCTTTCTGCACTGTACTGGACATTAAGTGCTTGACATTAAATACTTTAAATACAATTGAACTAATATGGCTTAAATCAAAGCAATTGCACATTCTGCTAGTCTCAAGCAACAGATAAAATGCCCAAAAAGACTTTTTGAGAGGAAACGAACAAAGATCCATTGGTGAATTTATTAAACTAGTAGACTCTGCAAGGATTTTGAAATACAAATATGAAATAAGAACCATCTCTGCCCTCTTGAGCTCATACTGAGACAAATAATAGATTCATATACAGATACATACACACACATATGAATAGTGTATTAAATGTGGTTACTTATGATATATAAAGCATAATTTTATTCTACAAAAAATGAATATAGAAATAAGAAGTACTTAGGTCCACTCTTCCACCAAAATAAGATATTATCTAGATAATCTTACCTGTACCATATTAGATACATTACTAAAATTCTCGGATTCTAATTTTTCTGAACCGCTAAATAGAAGCAATTACAACTACCTTACAAAGTTTCTGTGAAGACTCAAAAAAGACAACGTGAAAAGTTCTGGCATTTAATATATGGTAGCTGCTATTGCTGCTCCTTGTTATATCATTTTCATAGTTTTCTTTAATAATATTTGCTATCATTTAATATTTGCTTTAATTCACTTGCTATCATTAATGTAAATTATCATGATCATTGATTTAAATGTTTGAGTACCTACTCACTGCCAGGCACTGTGATAACCAATACAACACAAGAAAATAAAAAATGGTTAAAAAGAATGGAGCTGTTTAGCATAGGCGTAAGTATGGGAGGCTAAATGGAAGCTCTGAATAGGCTTTGAATACAAAAGTGTAGCAGAGGCAGCTGTCTTAATGTTGTGTTCACAGCACAGTGGGGCTCATTGGTGCTCAGTCCTTGTGTGCACAGTCACCAGCATGGGAGAACTCAGAATGCTGACGTGAAGTCGTGACTTCCAGAGCCTGTCATTAATAGAAGTAGACCACTTCCCATCACCCTGGGATGCATGACAATGACAGCACTGTTGTTTTACTGGCATCTCCCCTCCAGATAATGTCCAGTTATAATTCACTTAGCTGCCCTTCTTCTTTGTTCTGTTGTCTGTGTTTTGTCATCATGTACATTCAATTAAGATTGATATCTGTACTAAGAGAATCTGAGTTCTCACCAAGCCCCAAAGAGAAATCACTCACTGTGAACCAAAGTACTATGGCTCTGTTATGTTCTGAGGGCAAGCAGCAGCTCAGTGATGACTTGTGTACTCTCTTTTTTTGTTGCTATAGTAAATATATTTCAAGTGATAGTTAAGATTAGACTCAGTTGAAACACATCAGTAACCAATGCAAACGAGACTACTCCTTTTATTAATGGATAGGAGTCTTTATATCTTTTTCCATTTTATTTTATTCAATTATTGTCTCTAAGAACAAGAAAGATTTACTTTTACTTAGGCTCATTTGAATTAACAAGATTTATTTCCTTCTTGATAAATTACATTGAATTAATCCTTTTCTACTGCACTGAGGACCAAATATTGGATGAGCTACTTAATCATGAGCCTTGTCAGAGCCCAAATCCATCCCAGACTTGGTAACAAAAAAATTGTCAGAAGACAGGCAATAACAAATCCCGGTGAGGATGTGGAGGAAAGGGAACCTTACATTCTGTTGCTGTGAATACAAATTAGTACAACCATCATGGAGAACAGTTTGGAGCTTCCTCAGAAAGCTAAAAATAGAGCACCATATGATCCAGCAATCCCACTGCTAAGTATATACCCAAAAGAAAGAAAATCAGTATATTGAAGAGATATGTGCACTCTTGTGTTTATTGCAGTACTATTCATGACAGTCAAGATTTAGAAGCAACCTAAGTGTCCTTCAACAGATGAATGGATAAAGAGAATTTGATACATGTACACAACAGAATACTATTCAACAATAAAAATGAATGAGATCCTGTCATTTGCAACATGGATGGAACTGAAGGTCATTATTTCAAGTGAAATAAGTCAGGCACAGAAAGAAACTTTTTAAATTCTCACTTATTTGTGGAAGGTAAAATGTGAAACAATTGAACTAATGGAGATCGATTTAGTTTGAATATATGTCCCCATCAAATATCATGGTGAACTGTAACCCCCAACATTGGAGATGGGGTCTGGTGGGAGGTGTTTGGGTCATGGTGACAGATCCCTCATAGTTTGGTGCTGTCCTCATGGTATCAAGTGAGTTCTCATGAGATCTGGTTGTTTAAGTGTGTGCCACATCCTCTTCCACTCTCTCTTGCTCGTGCTCTCACCATGTGACATGCCTGTTCCTGCTTCAGCTTCCCCCATAAGTAAAAGCTCCCTGAGGCTTCCCCAGAAGCCAAGCAGATTTTGGTGCCATGTTTCCTGTATAGCCTGTAGAACCATGAGCCAAATAAACCTCTTTCCTTTATAAATTACCCAGTCTCCAGTATTTCTTTATAGCAAGGCAAGAAGAGCCTAATACAGAGAGAGTAGAATGATGGTTACCTGAATCTGGGAAAGATAGTGAGGGGGGGGTGGAGTGGGGATAGTTAACAGGTACAAAATATGATTAGATAGAATAAGATCCAGTATTTGATAGCACAACAGGGTGACTACAGTCAATAATTTATTGTGCATTTCAAAATAGCTAAGTGATATGGTTTGGTTCCATGTCCCCACCCAAATCTCACCTTGAATTGTAATCCTCATAATCCCCATGTGTCAAGGGTGGGACCAGGTGGACATAATTGGATCATGGGGGCCATTCCTCCATGCTGTTCTCATGATAGTGAGTTCTCACAAGAGCTGATGGTTTTAAAGTATGTAGCATTTCCCTTGTTGGCACTCACTCTGACCTGCCACCCTGTGAAACAGGTGCCTGCTTCTCCTTTGCTTTCTTCCATGATGGTAAGTTTCCTGAGACCTCCCCAGCAATGTAGAACTGTGAGTCCATTAAACCTCTTTTCTTTATAAATTACCCAGTCTCTGGTATTTCCACATAGCAGTGAGAACAGACTAATACAGTACATTGGTATCGAGATAGTGGGGTATTGTTAGAAGATACCCAAGAATGGTTAGAAGATACCTGAGAATGTGGAAGTGACTTTGAAATTGGGCAGTGAGCAGGGGTCAAAACAGTTTGGAAGACTCAGAAGAAGACAGGAAGCTGTGGAAAAGTTTGAAACTTCCTAGAGTCATGTTGAATGACCTTGACCAAAATGCTGATAGTGATATGGACAATGAAGTCCAGGCTGAGCTGGTCTCAAATGGAGATGAGAAACTTGGTGGGAACTAGAGTAAAGGTCCCACTCGCTATGCTTTAACAAAGAGACTGGTGGCATTTTTCCCCTGCCACAGAGATCTGTGGAACTTTGAACTTGAGAGAAATGATTTAAGGTATCTGATGGAAGATATTTCTAAGCAGCAAAGCATTCAAGAGATGACAGAGCATAAAAGTTTGGAAAATTTGCAGCCTGATGATGCAGTAGAAAAGAAAAACCCATTCTGGGGTGAGAAATTCAAGTTGGCTGCAGAAATTTGCATGACTAACAAGAAGCCAAATGTTAATCACTGAGACAATAGGAAAAAATGTCTCCAGGGCATGTCAGAGACCTTCATAGCAGCCCTTTCCATCACAGGCCTGGAAGTCTAGGAGGGAAAAATGGTTTTGTGAGCCAGAATCAGCATCCCTCTGCTATGTACAGTCTTGGGACTTGGTGCCCTACATCCCAGTTGCTCCAGCCATGGCTAAAAGGGGCCAAGGTACAGCTCAGGCCATTGCTTCAGAGGGTGCAAGCCCCAAGTCTTGGTGGCTTACATGTGGTGTTCAGCCTGCAGGTGCATAGTAGAATTGAGGTTTGGGAACTTACACCTAGATTTCAGACGACAATAAAAATGCCTGGATTTCCAGGCAGAAGTTTGATGCAGGGTTGAAGCCCTTAGGGATAACCTCTGCTAGGGCAGTGTGGAAGGTAAATGTGGTGTCGGAGTCCCCACAGAGTCTCCACTGGGGTACTGCCTAGTGGAGCTGTGAGAAGAGGGCCACCATTTTTCAGACCCCAGAATGGTAGATTCACTGACAGCTTGCACTGTGCACCTGGAAAAACCACAGCTACCGGCCTGTGAAGCAGCTAGGAAATGGACTATACCCTGCAAAGCCATACAGGCAGAGCTGCCTAAGGTTGTGGGAGCCCACTTCTTGCATCATCAACCTGACCTGGATGTGAGACACGGAATCAAGGAGATCATTTTGGAACTTTAAGGTTTAATGACTGCTCTGTTGGATTTTGGGCTTATATGGCGCCTGTTGTCCCTTTGTTTGGGCCAATTTCTCCCATTTGGAATGAGAGCATTTCTCCAATGCCTGTATTCCCATTGTATCTAGGAAGTAACTAATTTGCTTTTGATTTTACTGGCTCATAGGTGGAAGGGACTTGCCTTGTCTCAGATGAGACTTTGGACTGTGGACTCTTGAGTTAATGCTGAAATGAGTTAAGACTCTGGGGTACTGTTGGGAAGGCATGTTTGGAAATGTGAAAAGACATGATATTTGAGAAAGGCCAGGGGCAGGATGATATGGTTTGGCTCTGTGTCCCTACCCAAATCTCACCTCTAATTGTAATCTCCATAATCCCAATGTGTCAAGGGTGGGACTCGGTGGAGATAATTGGATCACGGGGGCTGTTTCTCCCATGCTGTTCTTACAATAGTGAGTGAGTTCTCAAAAGATGTGATGGTTTTATAAGCATCTGGCATTTCCTCTGCTTGCACTTATTCCAACCTGCCACCCTGTGAAGAAGATGCCTGCTTCTCCTTTGCCTTCTGCCATAATTGTATGTTTCCTGAGGCCTCCCCAAAAAGGCAGAACTGTGAATCAATTAAACCTGTTTCATAAATTACCCAGTCTCCGATATTTCCTCATAGCAGTGTGAGAACAGACTAAGACCCAAAGAGTATATCTGGATTTGTGAAAGGAAATTAAATTTGGGGACCCCAAATTCATTTAGCCAAAGGGAAAAGTTGAACTGGGTCATGCAAATCTTCCTCTCCCTTTTGGTACCTAAATAAGATGGCTACAAGATGAAAGGTGACATGTATCCTCCATATTTTGCCCACAAGGAAATTCCTGGTGAGCTGTTAAAACTTCACCATGGCAATGCAGATTGATAGCTTATCTTTACAGGTGCAGTCACTCCACCCACCAGACACAAATGCACATCTGATTATTCCCCTATTTTGTCTGTGTTATCTTATTTAAAATGCAGATTCTCCACATATCTCCGTCTGCCCCCTTTCATTTACGTAAAAATGTGTGCTTCCCAATATCCTGCCCTTTCCCCTTTAAATTTGGAGCCCCCAAAATCATCTTCAGGGAAAGGCATAGACATGTCTCCTGGGTGCATCCTTAACTTTGGCAAGTAAATCTCTTAAAATTATTGTGACTTGTCTCGTCATTTTCTCTGATCAACAGATTGTAACATAAAGAAAGGGTAAACGCTTTAGGTGATGGATACCTTATTTACCCTGAGGTAATTGCTATGCATTGTATGCCTGTATCAAAATATCTCATGTATGTCATAAACATATACATCTACTATGTACCCACAATAATTAAATGTTTTTTAAAAATTTAAGACAATCAGGGGAATGTGGGAAAAAAATGAGAACCATGTGGATGCTGACAGAATAGACCACCTCAGAGACACTTGAAAAATGCCCTCCTCAGGGTGTGTTCAGGCCTTTTCATGCACATCTAGAAAGACAAAAGTCTAGGATTTGTCATTATAAACTAGGATAGTATATTCACAATTACAAATCAAGGTTTTTGGAGGCCTAAAGCTTATGTAGTTTGGAGGGTCATTTTGAAAAAACAACAAAAAATATAAATAGGAAATTGGGCATAAAACTCAATATAAATTTAGATTTAAAAAGAAATCACAATAAATTGAATTTTTTTTAAAAAATTGACAGATACCCCAAACATCACCAAATCCAGAGAAATAACACACTATGTTTACTGAGTAACTTCCTGATCTACTTCTATAATACTTTCTTCATGCTTTTTTTCTTTTTCTTTTTTTTGCTGCTTACTCTTTGACTACCTCTTCATATGACAGTTTTGTAGTATTATTCTTTGCAGAAAAATAGTAAGAGCCCTTTTTCTAGGATGGTGGGTAAAATGATGTTTTATATCATGATGCTTTTGAACAGACATCAATGAGAACTGACTCCCCTGCTTATAGTGTTACATGTCTGATGATTAGAAGAACATTCTAAAGAGTACCTGCCAGCTCCTTCTAGTAAGCCTTGCCATATAATTCCAGGGCCAGTAGAACCCATTCATACTGTGATGTGACATCTATTCTTGCATCTTCATGTCATGATGGCTGACAAAGTGTTAGGAATATTCCTGGAAGCCATCTCTATGCCAGGAAGGTTAACAATTACTTGACTCTTCATGGAAGTGGCCTTTTTCATAAAAGAGCTATTAGCATCCCTTAGACACTAGTGACAAATATTGATCTAGATCACTCATATGGTAACTTAGGCCCCTTGTTCTCCCCTGAGTGTGTGTGTAATATAATTTTTTGGCCTCAGCTTTTGAATTTCGATTCCTTAACTTCTGCATTGGTATTTTTGGCCTCTTCCATATTTCTCCAAATTATTTCTACTTGGGAAACCCAGCAAAGAACATAGTGCCCTCCTAAATATAGTGTACCTGATACATACAAAAGGATTGCCCTATGGTCGACATTTACCTCAGAGTGCACATTTCTGCCAATTTCTGTAAATACAATCATTGAAAGGACATTTACAAAGTATTTTTATTAGAAGTATACTCTTCAAGTTAAAAAGGTAAATGGAAAAGAAAAATATGCTTATTAAAGCTAATGCTGCATTTTGCCTGTGAACCTGCCTGATAAAAACTCTGGAATAATTAATCCTCTATTAAGGAATCTGCATTTTTATTTTGGCAGGAGATCTTGAGGATAAGAAAAACATGGTTGAAACCCCTACTCTTCAAACTATCTGATAATTACATGGCTTATATCTTTTTCTTCATTTTCTCAAATTCCCTTGATGGTTTTTTAACCTTAAAAAGTGCTAGATTAGAAAGCAGGAACAAATTTAACACTTGCACAAAATTCCTAATGTCATTTATTCTCCTAACAAGCTTAGTGAGAAATGAAAAAATGAAAGAAAAGAGATTTCTTACTTGTGTTCTTCCTCCAAGCAAAGCAAGAGAATAGATGTAACAGATTTCATGCATTAGTGAGCATTCTATTATCCCATTTTGCTAAAACTCAAATCAAAAGGGCCATCTGTTCTCAATAATTCTTCTTTCTTCTGTACCAGCAAAATGCCCTTGGCACTGGAAGAATTCCATAGTGCTATAAGGAATCCCTCAGGCTTCAAACAGACCTTTGCATGAAGGTAGGGTCTATACATTCCCAAAAGTAGTTAATGAAAAAAAAGGAAAAAAAAATGGGTGACAGTTGATCTTCTATTAATCAAAATGCTCAGGAGGTCTCTATTAAATTGAATTTTCCAGTTAAATGAAGCATAAGCATAACATTCTTCTTACAGAACCTGCTTCATTAGACCCTGTTATAGGACCATGCTTCTCAATGTGTTTTAACCAATGCCCTCTCTTGATAAACATAAAAATCTCCTTTCTTCTCCAGAGATTCTGCTCCTTTGCATATGGTCCAGAGACCTTGTTCTCATCTCCATAATGGAATTACTGAGAGGCAAAGGAGAGTTTATTTTCTATGTATTCTCATCAACCAAGAACTTTCCTTTAGCTTTTCTGATGTAGTTTTCATTACAAAACTAATGACTTTTTGTGGTATTTCAATTTTAAAATTTTGTAATTTTAAATATGTATTTTCATATACCCACTGGGAGAGTGAGATGTTTTCCTGAAGAAAGGCTGTCTCCGCCCCCTCCCCACCCACAAGTGAGAAACACTGTTCTAAGACTAACAATTTCAATTTTCTGCTTTAGTAAATAGGATGGAGAGAACCTAATTGAATTCCCATCTAGTGCTTAGGATCTAATAAGCCTCGGGCTCTGGATGATAAACTTAAATCTTCAATATATAGCATAATAGCTACAGATTCAAAAAACAAGCAAACTTGACTAGAAGGTATATGCAAAACCTGGAAACACCACAAGGTAGCCCTCCCCTACTTTTTTAACAGGGTCTCAATTACCATGAACATTGTTCAGGATTTAAACTTGAAAACATTTAGGTCAAGCTACACAAGGCAGCTTATCTTGGATGATCTGCTCCAACTGCATCTTGTATTATTTATGAAAAAAATAAACTAATCTCTTCTTTATTGATTTAGAGCCCTCCCGTGTTTGCAGATGTGTGACCATTTTCTCATATTGGTATTTGTTCAGGCTCTGGGTATTAAGTGCCATGATTCTTCTCATAAGCTCCTGGCAATTAATCCCTCATGCAGTATGCATGCTTTACTGCCCTTTTACTGCATGACCTCCACTCTCACATCTCCCCGGATAACATGATGCTAACACCTGGATTCTGCCTTTCCATAAGAGATATTGAGTTCAGTAAACAAAACTAGAATGGGCTTGAAGTGTCTTATTTTTATTCCATCTTTTCATGGTCCCTTTGAGTTTCACCTTGAAATTAATTTGGAAAGAACAGAAAGGTGAAACTGCACCATTTAATCTAGGTGGTACTCTGCTTTTCTTTTGTTGTTGTTGTTGTTGCTGGCTCCTGAAATGTAAGGTTTCAGACAGATATTTAAACAGTTATTAAAGCATCATAGTTTGTTATATGATCCTTTCGCCATCCAGAGATGCATCCCCCTCCTCAATTTCTTTGCTCAAAAGGACATAAAACAATGATTGTGGTATAAAGTTGCCAAAAGTGTAAATAGATTAAGAAAAGATGTTCATGAGATGAAAAAGTATGGTTAACTTCTGTGGATAATACGAGAGGCTATGGGAAGGAAATAATTGTAGGAGACAGAAGATTCTGCACCCCAGAAAAAGGCTTGATATCATTACAGAACAAGGCATGGTTGTGTATAAAATCCCTATACTTGCAGAGAGATCAGAAAATACTATCATAAGCTACTCTTTCTCTACATTAGCTGTGAGAGTGCTTTTCATTTACACTCATGAATCTGTCCATCTGCCAATCAGGAAACAAGAAGAGGAGGCAAAACAGGGAAGAAAACCTGTTCCAATGGTTTGACTTTCTCTTTGCAAGTACAAAGCTGACTTGGACAGAAGACTTTCAGTACTTCAAGGACCAGTATATTCACAACTTTATACAATATCAATGTTTCATAACAACCCCGCATAGACACAGGCAACACCTCAGGGATCAGTATAGCTTATTAACTTTTAGTCTGCACACTTTTGTCTGGTTTTAGAGCTGGTTTGTATAATCAGTTTAAGTTACAAATTCTGCTTTGTCAGTAAGTTATTTCCGATAATACTAGAAGCACAACAAAACCACTCATTATATCTTCTTGAGGAGTTCATTTTGCTACATTCTCACTTCACTGGGCCAGGCATTTTCATCCTGTATTATTGCAATGAACTTCTTTCCTAGGTAACTTCTTCAAGTTACCCATTTTAAGTGCCTTGTTAAGCAAATTTCCAAAATTTAGTAGACTGTTCTAGCTCAACTTATAATTAAGAGCTACCTAAATACCCCTCCCCATCTCTCCTCTTAAACCTCCATTTTTCTTACTCATCACTGTGATCAACTTTTAATCAACCCACCACAGACACCTAGAAATCTGGGGAAGAAGGTTTATTGTCATCTTATTCCAGGTGTCTAATGTTTGCCCTATGATGCCCTTTTGCTGTTTCTGAATAGGTATTACAAGAGCAGTATCCATTTTTAATAGTTTACCAACATAATAACACCAAGAAAGATGTGGAATTATAGAAAAATTATACTACACCAAAATAGAAATATAATACAGCTCTGACAAATTAGCCTTCAGAGTTTATGAAGAACTTTCTGGAGACCACACTTCAGGAAAGTATAGGGTCATTTCATTAAAAATGTTAAGATCCATTACCTAATCACTAGTAGACATAATTCCATGTTTTAAAAGAAATATAAACAGCAATGAAATAACCTCACTGTACCCCACCCTAGAATGATGCCAACCTAGTCACAAATAGAGATGACTAACTTCATAGGACAATTTTAGGTTCATAGGGTGCTTTCACAGAAATCATCTTGTGTGATTCTTACATTAGGCAGGTAAGATTTCATTTCAGTGACTAGGAAGCTGAGCTCAGCATTATTTCCACAAGATCACATAGCTATTTAATGAGAGAGTCACGCCTCTAATAATCAGTCTTCTCTTTTCCGACTCCTGGCAATTCTTTCTGCTGTCCCTCAAACTGATGTTCATTGTCATTCATTCTGCAAAAGCCAAGCATCTGACTATACCAGTCACCAAGAAGAGTTTGGAGCAACCCCCCCCCCCCCGCCCCAGGTTTCTGACCTTTGGCACCAATAGTAAAGAGAAGTATGCTAACTGCCTGATCACAACTCAAATATGAGAAAGGTTAGCTAAACACATATTTTCTATTATCATTCTCTGTCTTAGTCCATTTTGTGTTGCTATAACAGAATACCTGAGATTGGGTAATTTACAATGAACATAAACATATTGGATCACTGTTCTGGAGGTTGTGAAGGCTAAAAGTGAAGTATTGGCATTTCCCAAGGTCTTCCTGCTGCATCATCACATGGCAGAAGGTGCTAAGGCAAAAGTGTAAAAGAATGATTCCACTCCCACAAGCTTTTTTAATAATGGCATTAATCTATTCATGAGAGTTCCACCTAGATGACTTAAACATTTCCCAGGAAGCTCCAACTCCCAACACTATCAGATTGGGGATTAAGTTTCTAACACATGCATTCTTGGAGACACATTCAAATAATAGCACCTTCTTACATCTTGCTCTTATAAGGTGCTCAGCATGAATATACCTCCAACCAAATTCAAAACTGTACAATTTACAGAGTTTTTTTACACATCTTAATTTTTAAATGTACTTTGTATATGGATTTTTTATACTTAGTAGTTTTAATGTTTATATGTTAATTATAATGTTAACTCTTTGTAGCCTTAATTTTTAGTGAAAAATCTAGGAAGTAATTTTAATTTTTTATTAGCTGTAGAGCATAGAACAAAGGGCAGGGCTACAGAGAAACTGTGTGGAGGATCCAACCCCTCCCAGCATGGCCAGAAGGCACATTTGGGCCAGGGAAGATAGAGTCCTGGTGCCATCCCCAGATCTTACCATGGTCACTTAACTAGAACTCAAAATTTAAAGTCTCAAGTTTAATGACATAATCTCACAGGGAAATTAAGTATCAAAAATATTATAGAAGTAACAGTTTTATGATCTTAAAAAGCTAGTAGAGGTAGTATAAACCTGTCTGACCAATAGAGCTAGCCAAAGAAAACATCTAAATTAAATTTTGAAGAAGATGTTTTTGTTTTATTAACAAGTTTAAAACTATTTCTCTTTACCAAAAATTATTAAAGCTACATTAACTTGAAAAGTATTTGGGCTAGTTATTTAATTTATGTGAATTCATTTATACATAAGTCAATTTGTTACCATGTTAGCATGTACAGGAATACACACAAATGCATGGTACACATAAAGATACAGACAGACACAAAGACTTCATCGTTTTGATTTTAAAATTTTAGATACACAATCACTAAAACTAACTAGCTTAAAAGGACAGTGGGATTTAAACTGTGTCTTCATAAATGAAAAAGGCTAAGTTTGTCTTACATGGCTGCTAAGAGAAGATTTTAGCTTTTTAAAGGAGTTTGGGTGGGCTAGTTAAGGGAGATCAAAAATGAATGTTAAAGTAATTTAAAAATAGGAATCTAACATAGAATTTTATAAAGATACTAATTTTATTTAAATAGGTAGCTTCTAATTTAGTCTCTGTTTTTTAACTGAACCATTGAGCTCAGGGCAGAGCCCAATAATGAAAAGGGCCAACAAAACATTTGTAGTTTTTAGCTCCTAGTAATTTAAATATATGAAAAGCAGGTACAGTTGAAAGGCAAAGTATCTAGAGTATCTAGATCTTTAAAAATTAAAGAGTCAATGTTTACACTGAATCTCAGGTTCCCAAAAAGAGAGGAATGCCATGAGAACAGGTCCTGCAATGCTTTTGAAGTACACTTTGTCAAAAAGACATTTTTAAATGTTTAAACTACACCTTTTAAAATCTAAACACACAAAGAAACAAGTAGTCCCATGCAGTAATAACCATTTACTGTAAACAACTGTTGTCAGCCACCTCTAAAACCATAGCTCTTTCCAGTGATTCACCAATTATCACACCCAGAAAGTTAAAATGTTTTCCACAGTATAAAGTAATATGTGGTACCTCCAAAAGCCAAAGAGATTAGATAATGCAACATGAAAGACAGTAGAGTTTTAGGCCAGAGAAGAATCTGCTTGTGACATTTTAGACTCCACAGCAAGACAGAAGACTGCAAAAAGGGAGTCAGTGATATCCTTTTCTATGTTCTTGTTTTTGTTTTGTTTTGCTTTTGGAGATAGGATCTCACTCTATCACCCAGGCTAGAGTGCAATGGTGTGATCACAGCTCACTACAGCCTCAACTTCCCAAGCTCAAGTGATTTTTCTACCTCAGCCTCCCAAGTAGCTGAGACTACAGGCATGCACCACTATGTCTGGCTAATTTTTGTGGGTTTTTTTTTTTTTTTAATAGAGACAGTCTCACTATGCTGCCCAGGCTGGACTTTACCTCCTGGGCTCAAATAATCCTCCTGCCTCAGCCACCTAAGTCACTGAGATTGCAAGCGTGAGCCACTGCAAAGGCTCTGAAATATTAGATCCCTTCATGTAATATTTAAGACAGCAAAAAGGAAAAAAGAGTAGGAAGTAGAAGTAAATGGGAGAACAATTTAAGAAAGTAAATGACTAGAGGGATCAAGCACATAATTTTTAAAAGTTGAAGGAGTTTAGTTGACTGAAAAAAAATCTTAACAGTAAAAAGATAAAAACAGAAAGATTTTTAAAATGTGTGTGTGTGTGTGTGTACATAGCTTGAATATCAGCTTTTAATTAAGCTAATTTCTGACCATAAAGCTCTTTTAAAAAATACCTTTAATTCTCTTATTATCAGATTTTAGTCAGGACAAACAATAGGTATTTCTGACTTTTGAACGTTATACCTAAGCTGCCTTCCCAAGTGAAACCAATACGTCTTAACCAAGATTATGATTTAACCAAGGATGCACAAGTCATCACCAAAGAAGTGTAAGACAGTCTTCACAAGATACAGAACCATCTGAAGACAGCTTGAAGAAAGGAAAATTTCACCAGCTGCAAATGGGGTATGGCCCACATCCCTCTGGCCATGTTTTCTAGGGTCTCAGCGTCTTGGTTGACCATCTACACACAAAGGACCAAAAGCCTTTTATGTCCCTACAGAGAAGGAAACAAGAAAGTAAAAACTGCCCATGCAAGGGAAAAGGATCAGTAAATTATTATAGTGCCCCACAAAGTCAAAAGTTACACAAATATAAAACTTAAAAAGCCTAATTTCCTGACTGTGAATCAAACCCAGGCCACAATCGTGAAAGCACAGAGCTTTAACTAGTGAACTACAAGATAGAGCAGCCCACATTGTGAATCTCTATTGAAAGAAGGCAGCTTGAGTTTATGAAGGATTTTAACTTTGTTTTAGGTCAGATTTTTGTTCTTCAATTTAGTCAAGAGAATTTTTAAAGCTAGCCATGACACTGTTATCTTTTTTATTTGATCTTTTAAATAACTATAGAAAAGGCATAATTTAGAATAAGAGCTTTTAAAATTATTTTCTTCTTAATTTAGAAGTATTTTTAATTTAAATGAACTATCTTCTGGCCATTGATAATTAGAATTTTTAATGCTGTGCTTATTCCAACAGTGACTTGATCTATTAGCCTCCTCGTGGAAAGCCTAGGATATGATTTTTTAGGTTTAGAATTGTTTCCTGGAGAGGGTGTAGAAGCAGCAATCTCATAAGATCTTTCCCAAAAACAATTACCTCCAAGAATAGGCTGGGATAGCAAGACTCCTGTTACCACAGACTTATCAGACAACAAGAGTATTGAGACAACAAAAGCCTTTTACAAATGAGACTTCTTAGTAAAACTAACTCTCCCAAGAGCTTAATACATTCAGAACAAAAAGTGTGTTTATGTGTCTCAGATTCCCAGTCATTTTCAGACTGGCCACTTGGCATGATCTAAAAATCACACCTCTTGAATTGCTCACCATTAGGGATAAGAAATAAAAAATAAAAACCACACTTCCCAGATGACAGAGAGCAAGAGAGAATGCTTCCACTTGGTCACAAGTCAAATTCTCAGGGACACAAAAAAAGACAAGGGGGAATCTCATTCAGTATTCCTCTTCATGACAAAACAACACAAACACAAAGACAGAGGAAAAGGGTATTTCTAGGAGGAAAGGAATCAAATAATATGAATATTCATACCAAAAGTACCAAGAAACACATCAGCGTCACTACACCCAAGACTGGTTACGTAAATCCTTTTCTCCCATTATCTAAAACTTGCGGAGGAAAAAGAGAGATTTTTACCATCTGCTTGACCAGATACCACAGAGAAAGAGGTCAGGACCCTGGTTGGTAAGAAAGTTTTATACTTATGTGGGCTGGTCAGATCCTGGGTTTCCTTCATTACAGCTTCTAAAAGAGTATAGATCTGGTATCCTGCTCCCAGCACCAAAACTGTGGGGGCTAAGAGAGAAATGTTCCCTTCACCATATGAAGTTTTGCTGAGAAATCAGCTCACAAAAGGCAGATTGAGAGAAAAGGCAAATAAATGTATTAATGTGTACGCAGGGGAAAATCAGAGTGATTGCTCACTCCCCGGGGGGAAGAGAAGCTTATATACCATCTTAAGGTTACAGAAAGAATGTGGGCTTGGATCCTGGAAAAATGGGTTATGGAATGGGGTAAAGTGAGGAATACTCTTGAGGACCAACAAATAATTACTAGGGAAAACAAACGGATAAGGGAACAGAGATCAACTTGTAAATCGTTTTCTTTGGAATTTGAATGATCTTAAGAGACAGACACCATCTCCTGAAAGGGTCTGTTCAAGTGTGATTACATTCTTGGTCTTTCTGCAACAGGCAATGACATAACAGGAAGGGGAGAAAAAAATGATTGTTCTCCTTGATGGATCTGAACTTTAGGCAGGTAAAGAAACTTCAGAGAACGACTTTATTCTGTCCTTCAGGAGAGATGGTGAGGAGTCAGAGACACTTTGACTTCTTAAGTTTCACATGTCAAATCACCATATTTTGGGGTATCAGTTTCTGAGCCCCCATACCTGCCTATTACTTTCCCAAGTCTGTTTCTTATACCAACCCTTCCTCCTCTGCCTTTCCATCAAATCCTGTTTTAGCTGTCTTCATTATTCATTGCCTATTTGTTATGGCCTAGTTGTGAAGCTTTAACCAAAGTAAGAGTGTGTCTACATAGTGAGATGACTATAAAAACTTGCACCTATTTTAGCAGCAATTAAAGCCAGAGTCTACTATGGCCCTGGAGGGAAATTTAAATCTCCAGCATCCATCATGTGCTAACAACTTTCTCCATTTGACACATAGTACCTAAAAGAATACAAAAATATCTCAGGTCTTGCCTGATTTGTCATTTATGTCTTACTTAACACAGAGTCTCTAGGAAACCCAAAATTACATATATTATTTTTTGTCTCTTAAGCCACTGCTCCCTCTGTTGTCTCAATATGAAAAACCTGGATAAAACACAGTCTGTGATCTCATGAGACTTACATAGGAAACTGAGCCCATGTAAAAGACAAATTTTGTGTTGTTAACTTTAAGTAGTGAGGATCAGAAAATATGATTACATATATAATTTATTCAAGCACAAAGCTTGAAAATTGCCATCCAGGAAACATTGACTCCAAATGAATAAGGTCAGCATTCCCAAATGGAGAAGCTAAAATTACACTTACATGGGCAGAGACAAACTGTAACAGGATTGTGTTTTCTACATGAGACCACAATATTTTACAGCAATTTGATTAGTTACAGATTACCACATTCCCATAAAGATTACTTTATTACTCCATGAAGAGGTGTAGTAATTTAAGGAGGTTTTACCTCTGGTGCCATTTGGTCTTCCTAATTGTTTAAAGAAAAAAAATGCAGAAGTTGCAGCTTCATGCCACAAAACTCAGGCTGCATACCTGCATTGCTCCCAAGACTCAGAATAATTTGATGTTCCAAATGCTTCAAGTTTGAATTATTCAATAAAGTTAGAATTATTTAATTTTGCAGTGTGAATTATCACATTGTACGCAGTTCTGAATATCAGATGCTATATTTACAAAGTACTAAATAACTATTTATTAAATAAATTGTAATTATAGAGAGTCAAGCATAGTGAGAGTAAAAGTCTCCAATCTTTCCTCTCTTCTCTCACACCACAACAATCAACAGATGACTTCTGTGACTAAATGTGTACAGCTCCCCATACACAAAGCAAGCAAGCAATTCCTCTGCAAACACCAGCTAGGTGTCTTCCAATTCCATTCCAACACTACCTACCCGGAGATGGTCTTAGATCCCAAAAGTTGAGGACTTAGCACCATAAGACCAAGCCCCCTCCCTATCAGTTTTAAGTTCAGGCTGCTGGAACTTCTGACATATTAGCTTCAAGTTGGGGTTCCCACTGTTACTAGAAATGGGTCCCAATGTAGACACTGAGAGGGGATTCTTGGATCATATACAAGAAAGAATTCAAGGCAAATCTATAAAGTGTGAGCAAGTTTACTAACAAAGTAAAGGAATAAAACAATGACTACTCCATAGGCAGGGCATGAGCAGCATAGACTGCTCAGTTAAGTATACTTACAGTTATTTCTTGATTATATGCTAAACAAGGGGTGGATTATTCATAAGTTTTCCAGGAAAGGGGTGGGCAATTCCTAGAATTCCCCTTCTTAGACCTTATAGGGTTCCTCCCTGTATTACTCAGGATTCTCTAGAGGGACAGAACTAATAGGATAGATGAATATATAAAGGAGAGTTTATTAGGAGTATTGACTCACATGATCATAAGGTGAAGTTCCACAGTAGGCCATCTACAAGCCAAGGAGCAAGGAAGCCAGTCCAAGTTCCAAAATCTCAAAACCAGGGAATCCAACAGTGCAGCCTTTACTCTATGACTTAAGGCCCAAGTGCCCCTGGAAAACCAATGGTGTAAGTCCAAGAGTCCAAAAGCTGAAAAACTTGACATATGATGTTTGAGACAAGAAGCATCCAGCATGGGAGAAAATGAAGGCCAGATGACTCAGCAAGTCTGCTCTTTCCATCTTCTTTTGCATTTTTTATCCTAGCCATACTGGCAGCTGATTAGATGGTGCCCACCCAGATTGAGGGCAGGTCTGCCTCTCCCAGTCCACTGACTCAAATTTTAATCTCCTTTGGCAATGATGGCAGTGGCAGCTGGTCTGGAGGGGCCTCTGTGAAGACACCAGCTAAGCCAGGGAGGCATGGCTGAGGCTACATGCTCTGCTGGCCTGCAGGAGCCAGGAACAGCCGAGTCTTGTCCCTCATTGGAGGGGCAGGAGCCCTGTGCTCCCAGGTGCAGCTGAAACCACCCAGCAGTGGTGCTGGACTCCGGCATCTCTACACTGTCAGGGGCCCAGGAAGCCCCCTGTCCCCGCAGGCTTGAAAGTGCCTGCTCCTACTCCCTGGCCTCTTCCCACTCCGGGCTCTGGGATGGAGCAAAGTTGTGGCACTGTCACACATGGGCTGCATGTGTGTGAGTTCAGGGTGGCACTGACATGCCAACCCCCTGACAACTCAGCCCCCTCTGGACTTTGGATGCCCGTGAGCACAGGAAGGAGGCTGGGAGGGGTTGAGGGTGGCTCAGCACAGGCCTACAGGTGCCTCTCGGCACAGCCTGGGCACCATGGACAGCATGTTGATGGCACGAGGCAGACGGGGTGGATCCCTGGTGAAATTCTACCTTCAAACCAGAGACAGCCTGAAGCCTGGGATCCAGGCTGTCAGTTCAGGGTGTAGTTCATGGCTGGGAGTAAGAATTTATGGTGCTTTTTTCAGGCCTGCCTATGGCCATCCATGGACCAATCAGCACACACCTCCTCCCTACTGAGCCCATAAAAACCCCAGACTCAAGCAGACACTGGGACTACCGGCTGTGGGAAGGAGCTACCCACTTCAGGTCTTCTTGACTCCTCAGGACAACCTGCCTTTGGAAAGAGCTACCCAATGCGGGTCTCTTCTCTACTGAGAGCTGGACACTCATTGGGATGACCTGCCTGCACAAAGGAGCTACCCATTGTGGGTCTCCTGAGAACTTTTCTGTCACTCAGTGAAGTTCTTCTGCATCTTGCTCACCCTCCAGTTGTCTGCTTACCTCATTCTTCCTGTACAAGGACAATAATTTCAAACCTACCAAATGATGGGACTGAAAGAGCTGTAACACAAACAGCTGAAACATGCCCCCACCACCAACCACTCACCATGTTGCAGGCAATGAGAAGGAAAGAAGAGCTGCAACCCTTCAGAGTCCAGACCTAGGGGCTCCCTGAGCGAGGGCTGTGAAACCTTCTTTGGGCTCTGTGGTTCCTGGTGTTCCAAGCTTCTGGGAGCCACTGAATTCCCCTTGTCCAGACGCAGGTGCCCACAGTGGAAGCCACATGTGGTACATCTGGTCCAGCTGCAACCTCGCACAGAGCCAGCACCTGTGCTGGTGCCTGGAGCTGCCCACTCCACCATAGCAGCTGGTATGCCTGGCTGTGCACAGCAGCCAGACCCCATGCTTGCTCGTACACACGCCCCTCACTGCTCCATGCCTGGCTCACCCTTGGAAGGTGTGGGATCTGGGCCAGCAGCACAAGCTGAGCACAGCCTGCCTGAACAAATGGGTGGAACAAGCCTAGCAGGCACCAGCAATACTCAGGCAGAAGGTGCTGCTGGCCACAGAGGTTTCCAGTTGGTGAAGTGACACTCCAAGGATCTCGTGACACCACCACCCTCACAGACACACTCAGGAACAATACTTTCCATCCTTCAATCCAGTCAAGTTGACACTCAATATTAACCATCACACTCCCCTTTTTAGACCACAAAGTGTAACTTCCTAACATTGCCATGGCATTTCTAAACTGTCACGGTACTGGTTGGAGGTCTTTTAGCATGGGAATGTATTATAATTAGCATATAATGAGCAGTGAGGACAACCAAAGGTCACTTTCATAGCCATCTTTGTTTTGGTGGATTTTGGCTGCTTCTTAACTACAACCTGTTTTGTCAGCAAGGTCTTTATGACCTGTATCTTGTGCTGACCTCCTATCTCATTCTGTGACTTAGAATGCCTAATAACCTGCAAATGCAGCCCAGTAGGTCTCAGCCTTATTTTACCAGCCCCTATTCAAGATGGAGTCTCTCTGGTTTGAACACCTCTGACACCACAACCCCCTCTCTTGGTTTCATTAATTTACTAAAGCTCACAGAACTCAAGGAAACATATTTACTGGTTTATTATTAAGATATTACAAAGAATGTAGATGAAGATACACATACAGTGAGGTATGGTGGAAGGGTTTTGAAGCCTACATGCCCTCCCAAGGTTCACTACCCTCCAGAATCCTCTAAGTGTTTAGCTGTCAGGAAGTTCTCCAAACCCAATCCCTTTGCATTTTTTGTAGAAGATTTATTATGTAGGTGAGAGTGATTAAATTGTTGGTCATTGGTGATCAATTCAACCTTCAAACTCTCTCCACTCAACAGAGGAAGAGGGGATGGGGCTAAAAGTCCCAACCCTCTAATCATGCCTTGGTTTTACCTGCCCATCTTGAACCTACCTATGGGCTGTCAGCCATCAGTCTAGGAATAGCATACAAAAAGACATCACTTTGGAGTTTCTAAGGATTTACAAGTTGTATGCCAGGAAATAGATTCAAAAACCAAACTTATATTTTATAATATCACACAGAGAGATTCTGTTAAAAGGCTTATAATCACTGCTTCAAGAGAAACATAAGCTAACTAGATAAGAGAACTGATAAGGTCTAAAATGTAGCTGGGTAACCTAAAATGTCTCAAATGTCCCTCATTATTGAGTTGCCTCACTTATACTAAGAGCTATCTGCACAAATAAGAGAAACAGTTATGAAACTCAGTGAATTTGTTAGTCATTTGTAAAACAGTTTTAAACAGACTTTTTTGTATGTCTTTCAGAAAGCCAGCTTTCCTTTAGTTTCAGCTACTTTCTTTTCATTTTTGGTCTTTGAATTTGCCTAACACATATAAATTGTTTTCATTTAATAAAACAATATTTGGTTTTAAAAAATTATGAGCAAGTTTTCTGGTGGGATTTCAAGGCTAGCCACTATCTTCAATGTTTTATATTTTTCCTTCACTCATTATCAAAATTACCACATAACTTGTAGCTTTATGCTATTCAAACACTGAATGACCTTATGTGTTAGTTCTATTATTCCTAAATGGCTGATGGAGAAGCTGAGGCTTATGGCGTCTAAGTGGCCTAAGAGATAACCTTGAGAAGGGCAGTCATTACAAATGGTGACTGGATGTACAGATGGAGAGCAGGGTAGAGAAATATTGCAGGTTTACTGAACAGCTATTTAAGCATAAGCAAAAGTACAGAACTGAGAGCAGACCCAGCTGGCCCAGGAGCTAGAAAGTCTCTTTTGTCACCTAGAACTGTCTAGCTTCAAGGCTCAATCTTGCAACTTTGTCTTTCAATAAGATTTAGAACTACTTTACCTCCGGTGAAATATGATAGGCATCTGCTTTATAACATTTTATAAAGGAAATATGAAAACACTCCTTTATAGTACTTATTTCCAGTAACTCTAAGCCAGGTTTTAAGATTTCCGATTATATGCAGAATCAATGCATACTGAGTTTGTATCTTGTCTCTTGCTACAAATGAGCTAGGTATAATAACTTTGCTGAGACTTATCTCCAAAGTGGAGATAATAATATCCACTCCATACAGTTGTCAGGAGGACTTAAAGAGGTAATTTAATGTGTCATAGAAACCAAGGGAAAATTTCCTCTTCACTCTCAGAAGGTTTGCTGAAAATCAACTGACAAAAGGCAGATTAATAAGAGCAAAGATATGGAAACTTACTAGTGTGTATGGGAAGACCTAAAGAGTAATTAGTCCACTCTTCAATGGGATTTAGAAGCTTATGTACCATCTTCAGTTTTGTTATCTGAGAAACAAAAATAAATGCCCCCTTGTCAACTAAGACAGACCTTAAGGTTAAAAAAACAAAAGTCACCTACAGATCCAGGGTTCAGGGCAGCTAGCATGGCAACTCCTTAAATTTCTAGGGCTACGAGAAAAACTACATTCCTGTTAAATTCTCTAACAATAGGAGCTATCAGACAACTCATCAGACCTGATTTACAACCCAGATCACTACAAGTATGATTGAACTGAGGGCCAGCCGTACAAACATTCTTTATTGATAAGCAATTGCAAACCTTAAGCCAGTTTGAGTCACCTTATAGAGGGTGTGCACAAACTGTCTTTGTGTTCTATAATTCACCTTTTGATGTAAATAGGCAAATTCAATCTAATTTTAATGCTAAACTATCCCCTCTCCTGACCTCAAAGTGAATATGGGATGTATGTTACATATGTTTACCCATTGCAAATCTACTTGACATCATCCCATAAATACGTGTAATATTCCCCCCAAACATGCTGAATATTTATAACTCCACTGTGATACAGGCCCTGTGACGCATAGAACTCAACCTGTCCTTCCCCTCTTCAAAGAAAGAGCACCTTCAGTCCAGAGGCTATCTCTTCCAAGTTTGCAAACTAATATCACCAGTAAATCACTCCTTTCTACTATTTTAGCCATCCTGAGTGTGTTTTGGACAACAGGTCAAAGAATGGAACTTGTATCATGGCAAAACAGTTATGGTGGAAAAACAGGTTATGGGAAGGGGACAAAAAAAGGAGGCCTGGCTAGCAAAGGTGGTCTTATTATGTAGATGAAACCTCAGAGTTAATAGGTGGTGAATGTTTCTTTCAGATATTTTAAGGTGTCAGACTCTCAGTTAATCTTTCCTGGATCCAACAAGGCCCTCGGAGAAAACCTGGCTGTATCAATGCAGATTTTCTCTACAGATGCAAATCTCCCCTGACAAAAGACAGCTTCTTAGCTAGTCTTTTATTTACAGCCCTTCTTAATAGCCGTTTTGAACTATGTCAAGAAAAATATTTTGGGGTGATATAATCCCCAAACTGGGTTCTTCTTGCCTGCTGCACAAATAGTCAATGCACTGAGATAGTGATGTTGCAGCAGAGAAGGAGTTTAATTACTGCAAGGCAGTTGAGCAGAAGGACAGGACACGTTTCTCAAATCCATTTTCTTGAGAGCTGCAAGGCTAGGATTTTTAAGGATAATTTGGCATGGAAGGGGCTAGGAAATGGGTACTGCTGATTGGTTGGGGATTAAATCATGGAAGTTTCCAAACTGTTTTTGCATGCTGAGTCAGCCTCTAGATATGAGTCCAAGCCTGGACGGCATCAGTTGGTCCACTTGAATGTAAAAGTCTGAAAAATATCTAAAAGACTAATCATAGGTTTTGACAATAGTGATATTATTTATTAGAGCAATTGAAGAAGTTACACATCTTGTGAACTCCAGGTACATGACTCCTGAGCAGTAAGGAATTATAGAAAAGCAAGCTAGGGAACAATGGCTAGCTATGTTTATGCTATCTTGGCAGAATTCAGACTCCTCCCATAATCCTAACCTTATGGCCTTTCAGTAGTCTTACACAGGCAGTTTCTATCCCTAGAGGAGGCTGGTTTGGAGAAGAGGCTATCATCTTTGCTTTAAAGTTAAACTATAAACTCAATTCCTCCTGTAGCTAGATGGCCTGATGCCAAAGACAGCTTGTGAGGTTAGAAGCAAAATGGAGTCAGCTATGTTAGATTTCTCTCACTGTCATACTTTTTGCAAAGGTAGTTTCAATGAAATATTTTGGTTTCCTTCCTGTAAAGGAACCCAGTAAGTGCCTAGCACAAAGAAGTATTGTTTTTAGCTGGCACCAATGAATGTGGCTTTATTTGGTTATTATCACCTGTTTTTGATACCTTTCCTCCTCCTGACTTTTCAGTTTTGCAATGTTTTTGACATCAGTAAATCACTACTGTTGCCAATTCCAGGCAATCCAGCCTAAAAAAAGGAAGTCAGCAATTGGAAACTTTACACCATAACTTTCAATAAATCTGTTTTTAAAGTAGTAATTAGAAATCTAAATTCTACCAATGTTTTTAAAAATTGTAAAATATTTTCAATTTCTTTCCAGAATTGTGCTGATACTGAAAAATCACATTAAAAATTCTGCATAGGCAATTGGGTTGGAGTAAATGGCTAAAGTTTGTAATACTTCCCTCCTGATATATCAGCTAAGCATTGTCACCAAGGGCAAATCTGGACTTCTTTCTAGAAGCCCATCTGCTCCTCAGAGCTTATTTTAAACCATAATCTACTTACTCTAAGAAGGAAGATGTTCTAACATTAAACTGAGATGTAAACAGTTTGGTGGCCCCAGTTATTTTATGTTGTAATTTAATAGCTAGAATAATTTCAACTCTAGGAATATGTGCTTGGAGTTGAGAGGAATACAAACAATCTTGTGGAAATTAGTCCAAGCAATAAGTAAGCTAAGAGGCACTGGTGGTCTAAAGGAGAGAACACACAAAGGAACAGGTAAAGACTCAGATGGGAAGTAGAGTCCAGCAACCAACAAACAAGTCAAGAGGTAAGAATTGAGAGACTAAGAGGCAGGACAGAGGCCAGGAGCAGGCTGCAGCAAAGCATGGCAGATGAGGCATTTACTGGTACAAGGTTCTACCATCAACATCAAGAATGGTGTGAGGTTTGTATCTGACACAGCTGTCCAATGAAAGGCTCAAGAATAAGGACGAAACAGTTTTTAGCTGGGGCTCCTAGCCAAACTTTCAGTGGCCTATTGGCTATCAAACACAAAGGGAATTTTCAGTTTTTCTCTCTCTAATCTTTCTTTGTTATCTGACAGTATTAGCCAAATAACTAAAAACAGTTATCCTTGGCTTCTGTGATCCTGAGGTCCTCATGCTAATTTCTGGCCTTTCCTTGATGGCTCTTTAAGCTGGATCAGCTAGCTTCTAAATATTATAACAGTATTTACTTCCTACTCTCTGGAAAGTCCCCTCCATGCTTTATCTACCTTCTATGTAGAGATGCCCAGTAGATTATTATCCCTCTTAAAGCTCACTCCTGAATTCCAGTCCCCCTTATCAAGTGTTTAAAGAACATCATATGAGCATTTCATTACCCCCAGCCCATACTTTCTCCCCTCTCCCTCTCTTTCCCTTCTCCTATCTTCCTCTTCTCCCACCCTGAATGTCCTTTGCCCTCGCCTGAACACACACACACACACACCTGCAAACACCTACACAAACAAAAACCCAATGTAATTTAAAACAGTGCTTCTTAAACTTCAATGTGCATACAAATCACCTGGGTATCTTGCTACAATTCTACAGTTCAGATTATGATTCAGAATTCTGGAGTGGGACCTCAAATTTTGCATTTCTAATAACCCCCAGGTTTTACTAAGCCCAAACTTAGGGTAACAAGGGTAACCAGGGACCAAGTCATTTGCATTAGATTCTCAATTCTGCCACAACCTCCCTTCCATACCCTGAGTTATTCTACTCCCCTGTTTAAGCTTCAGTGTCTCCAACTGTAAAATGAGGTGACTGGACTCAACAATTTCAGAGGTTTTTATCCAGTTCTAATAGCATAGATGGAGAGTTGAAACTGAACTATAGCTACCAATATATAAGTTATTTCTATACAATAAACCCTATGAAAAACTAACGAGGAATTAGTAGTGATGCTAAACTGAGCAGAAACAGTCTACAAAAGGTATAGTTCTAGAACATACACATTCTTAAAGGCATTGGGCTAGGGACAAAATTGGCAAAGTTAAAACACAGGGATATTTTCCAAAATAATAACAGTTTGAAATGACTTCTTTTTTCAGTGGGTTTGTAAATCAAATGATAGCCATCAGGAAGACACCTAGAGAATAATCACTGAATAAATAATACTGAAACAAAATAAGGTTATTTCAAGTCTAATGCTTATTTTTATGTCCTGGAAGCAAGGCATTTAGAGCTATTCTATATTTTTCCCTGGTGAGTAGATGACACACAGTTTCCATATTGGTTTTTATTTTCCTATCATGGTGGTGGAATACAGAAAAAACAGTGCAGAACTTGGAATACTATGATTTTCGTTCAAATCTATGTTCCGCCTCTTACTAGCTATGTCATCTTTGGTTTTTTGTGAGGGTTTTGTTGTTGGTGCTGGTGGTGGTGGTGGTGGTGGTTTTGAGACAGGGTCTGGCTCTGTTGCTCTCATTTTACCAATTAAAAACCATAGGCTAGGCCAGGTGCTATGGCTCATGCCTGTAATCCCAGGCACTTTGGGAGGCCAAGGCAGGCGTATCACCTAAGGTCATGAGTTTGAGACCAGGCTGGCCAATATGGTGAAACCTTATCTCTACTAAAAATACAAAAATTAGCTGGGCATGGTGCACATGCCTGTAATCCCAGCTACTTGGAAGACTGAGGCAGGAGACTCACTTGAACCTGGGAGGTGGAGGTTGCAGTGAACTGAGATCGCACCACCGCACTCCAGCCTGTGCAACAGAACAAAAACCACAGGCTTGCACAGTTTGCCCTATCTTTTGTCTTGGCAAACTACAAGCCTCTGTTTTTAAACTGGTAAAACTAGGGTAGTAATAATACATATACCATTATGTTGCTTTGGGGATCAAATTAACTAATGAGAATTAAAGTTTAACAAATTTATAGAATACTATAAAAATGTGAGAAGAAAGTCTGAGAAAAGGCAGGAGGGGAGAGAGAGGAACACTGGTAATTGTGTAAATAAGTTGAAAAAATTAATAGCTTTATATCACTTCCTCCCTAAAAATCCTTCAGTTACTCCCATTACCCCCAGAAAATCATGCTTTTCAAGGGTCACCATGATCTGGCCTCTGCCTATTTTTCTAGCCCATTTCATACAACATTTTGGCCTCTTTATTGACAGGTATCTGTGGAGTCTCCATGTTGAGTGAATGATTAAAATACTAAATGTGTTCTGATTTAAGAGACAACTGGAACCGCCATTGAGAATTTCCCACCATGTGTCAAACATTATATTAGTTGCTTAATTTTCACATTCATTCTGTAAAAGGTTGAGCTTGGGCTTCATGGCTAATACATAGCAGAGCTGGGATTTGAACACCTGAACCATGTTACATTTTACGGTCTCTTTCAATTGTCTTGGTTCTACCAGCTATAGATGAAATAACTGAATCTGCTTCCTAGTACTGTTCATTCCCCATTTTTGCACACTGCCTTCTCCCTTTTGTTTAAGCACAGGATTTGTCAAAATTTCCAAAGATTAGAAATGGAATACCGTTTTCATCATACACCAATAAAAACAAAACTTCTGTCATGCACTTCTGTCATATGTTGATATAATAAAATGTTTCCCCAAAGAATAACTAACAGTAGTAGAAACAATTAGGTGTATACCCCTTACATACCTAGTCAGTTTATTGTGGCATGTAGAATATTATATGTTAGATTACTAAGGTGCAATAATAGAGTGGCAACTACTGTTTTGGCACTGGCTATATAGCAAAAAAGAGAGGTACTGAGGTTTGCTCTGACAGAGAACTAAAAAAAATTAATTCTAATGTTTCCATACCAGTTTATTGGGTGACTTGTATACAGTGATCTGATTTTGATTCATTAAATCCTCCCCCACCACTCTGTAAGGTAGTTATTGTTCTCTCCATTGACCAAATGATAAAGCCAAGACTCAGAAGGATGACATAACTTGCCCAAGGTCACACAGCCTATAGATTCAGGGGATAGTTTTGAAATCCACAGCTAGGTCTAAATTCCTGATCCTTTTATGATACTATGGTAGTACTCATTCATCTAACACATGAGTATGATGAAACACCTGCTACGTGCCAGCCACAGCTCTGCTCATCACATATCTTCTGGAAGCTCTGGGTTTTCTAAGATACCATTCTATTCAGATAAAGACTCAATGTCTAGTTCCCACACCTTCAAGATGACGTGTGACCTCAGAAATCAGTTTCCATTTGGATTCAGAAATTTAACAATATCTAAATACCAGTATAAGAAATGATAATAAATTTGGCGCACTTGCGGTGGAAGCTTCTCTGATTTTAGATAATATCTGTTATCACTAATTACCTAATAAAAGTGCTAATGTGGCCAGGCACAGTTGCTCACGCCTGTGATCCTAGCACTTTGGGAGGCTGAGGTGGGCAGATTGCCTGAGCTCAGGAGTTCAAGACCAGCCTGGGCAACATGGTGAAACCCCATCTCTTCTATAATTAAAAAAAAAGAAATTAGTCAGGTGTTGTGGTGTGCACCTGTAATCCCAGCTACTCAGGAGGCTGAGGCAGGAGAATTGCTTGAACCTGGGAGGTGGAGATTGCAGTGAGCCGAGATTGCATCACTGCACTCCAGTCTGGGCAACAGAGCAAGACTCCCTCCCTACAAAAAAAAAAAAAAAAAAAAGTGCTAACATGCTTAAGAAAATGCCAATTACTACTGTGTTCTTCCTGTTTTTGTCAGGCAAAAGGAAAACTCATGGCAGAGGTAGGGAGTGGGAAAAACACATTGAAGACAGAAATTAGGAAATTTTTAACTTTAAGCCACAGGTCTTTATATAAGTGCTCATTCATGCCACTGACTTATAAATTGACAGGTTGCTAAGGAAACCTGGAAAATAGACCCTGGAGAAAGACAGCTTAAGGAAACCATTTTTACTAAGAGGATGTATAATGTATGGTTAAGAGTATGAACACAGAAAGCAGACCACTTATCAAAACCCAGTTCTGTCACCTACTAGCTATATGACCTTGGACAAGTTTTCTAATTTCCCTATACCTCAGTTTCCCATCTGAAAAATGGTGTGGAATATGACAGTTTCTAGCTCACAGGCTTGCTATGAAGAGTAATAAAGTACTATGGTGAAGGAACTTGGAAGAGCACCTTATAGTCAACACTGTGTAAGTACAAATATTACCACTCCCTTGTACAAAAACATGCAATACCAATAGGCTAGGTCCAAATTTGTCAGCTTGACATTCTGAGTTCCTAAATCACATCTTCAGCTTTATTTTCCACTATTAATTTAATAGTATTTCCTAACCAATCACTATGGAGCTCTTACTATGTGCTAATCGTTGTATTAGGTGTTAGAGGTATGGAGAACATGAGATACATGCTCCTTGGACTCCCTAAACTAACAGTTTCTCTAGTCCGGCCAGCTCAGCCTCCTTGCTACCCCTTAATATGTCATGTTTATCCTGACCTTTGTTCAAAACACCCTCTACTTGGAATGCTTGGGAACAAGTTAGGATTCTCTCTTCTGCCTAATTAAATCATATATTTTCTTTAATGTCCCCTCTTCATTGTAGCATCCTCTGACAGTTCAACTCAAAGTACTCTCGCTCTTCTCACTTCCTATGTCATAGCATTTAATTAGCTACTGTCTTCTATTCTTACGGAAATATTTTACTCATACTATGGAAAGTTTTGGGCATTAAAAGTCAGAAAACCTTGAACAGAAAATCCAACTCTGCCTCTTCCTACATGTGTGACCTCTATGAAACTCAGTTACCTCATCTGCAAATGGCAAAAATAAGATTCACCTCAGAGCATTATTGTGAGGAACAAACAATGCATGTAGTATGACTTCTGACATGTCAAGGCACTAAATAAATGTTGGTCTCCCCCACCTTCTCTGCACTCACATATGTCTTTCTCCCATCTAACAGGTAAGTCTTCAGCTTGGCCAACCCTGGTTGACATGTGTCTTATAGCTACAACATCACATACTCAGAGTAACATATAAATTAAGTAAGAACTCAGGAAATAATGGGGAGAAGGAAGAGAAATCTTTCCTATTGTCTAGAACTGACAGAGGACACTCATGCTTTTCTTGAAGACATCATTCTCTTATCTACTAGCGCCTACTATTAAACAGTTCACATACCAAGCACTAGGTTTCCAGTGTCCCACGCCTCCACATCCACAGTACTAGCTACCAAGTATTGAGCACTTAGTTTTTGCTAAGACAGTTTATATGAGATCGCTATTTCCATTTCACAGATAAGAATACAAGCTCAAATAAGTTCAAGAATTTATTCAAAATGACTCAGTTAGAAAGTGGGACTTCAAACACAGTCTTACTACAAAGTCATGATACTACTAAACCCTTGCATTACATCATATCTAAGATGTACTTTGTTCATATTTTTACATCTCTGAAATCAAGATGAGTCATACTTGATAAGTCTTTTTTAAATTGCAATTGTTAATATTTTTTCTTTCTTAGTGGGTTATAAAAAATTGTACATCTCTCAGTGAACAGTATCTTTAACTCACCAAAAAAATATATTAATAGCCCATCTTATGTAGTAGGCATCACTCCAAACACGTTCCATCTATTAACTCATGTAATCCTCACTACAATAGTGATGTAGTCATGATTATCATTTACATCCTACAGATAAGAAGACTGAGGCATGGGGCTATTAAGTAACTTAGCTTCCTGTTAAACAAACTAGAGTGTATGGAAAATAGTATTTGAAACCCAGGCATTCTGGTTCCAGACTCTGTGATCTTAACTACATTCCATTCCCTAGTGTTACACTGTTTACCACTGTGCTACATCAGCTTTATCCACACTGCTTTTCCATCCCATGATATATGAGTTTTAAAGAGACAGTGGATTTCTTCTCAACTTTTCATAATTCCACAGTATGTAGCACACTGTTTTATTTATTGCTTCATAGGCAGATGTGCAATGTATGTTTATTAAATCTAATTAATTTTAACACCAAAATCAAAAATAAAAACTCAAGCATGGAATTAATAATCTCAGCTTTCCTCACATGTTTATTAATTCTTTCATTTAATTTAATAGTTCTCACTAGGGCAATTTTGCCTCCCAGGGGATATTTGTTGATATCTGGAGACCTTTGTCACAACGGAAGATGGGGGTGCTACTGGCATCTACTAGGTAGAGGCCAGGGATCATGCTAACCATCCTACAAGACATAGGCTGACTCATGACAACAAAAGATTACCCAGTCCAAAACATCAGTAGTGCCTAGATTGAGAAATCCTGAATTCGTTCAATAAATATGAAGCACCTTTCTTAGCCTCACTCTTCTCATCTATAAATCTATAAATCTAGAAGTTCATCTGATCAAAATACGTCTTTAACTTGAAAGGACCCCCCACCCAATGCATAAATTCCCTTTTCGGCAATGGTATCAGATGGCCTCTAGCCTCTACCTAAACATTGTCAGAGGCCAAAAGCTTACAGACTCTGAGGAAGCTCATCCACTTCTAGAAGCATCAATTATAATTCATAACGAAAATACAGAAACATGGCAGTGATTCCGCTTAATAAAACATGAGACAAACCAGCCTCTGTTATCATGGTGCAACAAAAGCAGAATTTTTAAAAATTGCCAATGGCACTTTCTAAGTGATTTTTCTTTACATCCAGTCTCAGAGGTTCACCAACTACACCCTTTATCCTAAATGCAATTTTCAAGGCAGATTCTTCCTGATTAATAGTAACTAGTAGCTGGTACATAATCACTGAGGATCTATTTCTTAACATGCTTTTATAGACCATACTAATGCTAGACCACTATTTAAGGGCTAATCTCACACCTCCTTAGCTGTAAGAGTCTAGCTTAGAACAGACCTGTCTGTGCAATAACTTGTAGCCACTGGACATCCCTGGCCGGCATTTGTATTGGGGTTGCAATGACTCCCAAGGGCCAAAAGAGTTAAAGGAATGAGTGGGACTTTTTCTAAGACTGTGGTGAAACTCCTTCCAAGGCTGGGGGGTCATTAGGTGCTTTGGAGGAACTCGGCACCACTTAATATTCAACAGTCACTTGAGCCAAATATAAAATTGTATTTACAGCTGATGGACTCAATTTGAGCCTTCAAACTTGTAGTTATCCTATCATATTGTAAACTTATACATGTTTGTCTAGCATTGATTTGGTTCCTCTGCATATGTGTTTTCACAATGTGCTCCCCTCGCCAGATCTTAGTTAAACCAGATTTTGCAAATTCCAAAAAAAAAAATAATAATTCTTAGAAAGTCTAAAATGTCTGTACCCTTCACTAATTCAAATTATCAGTGGAAAGCCAATCTCAAATGAGGAAATTTCACAATTTTGAAATAGTTGTAGAATTGCCTTTGTATTACTTTCAAATGCTGTTTTCATTCATCCATGCAATAAACACGTTTGTATCCCATACCAGATTTCAAAAATACAAAGATGAACATGACAAACATCCCTGTGCCTAGGGAATCCACAATCTACTGGAGGAGGCAAACTTGCCACCTCGTGACTGCAACGGGCAGAAACACTGGATGAGGGAATCAGCAACTCTCGGGAGCTCAAGGGAGGCTTTACAGAAGAGCAGTGTCTTGAGCTCAGATTTGGAGGACTGGTAGCTGTTCCCAAGTAAACAGGCACAGCATATGCAAACACACTAAGTCTGATGGGCCAGTAATTATCCTGGGAACCGCATATCCCATCATGGCTGGCACCCACAGTCTATGTGGAGGATGAGCGAGGCCAAGTAGGGAGATACTGTGAAAGCTCTTATTTGTTTTGCTAAAAAGTTTGAACTTCAGCCCACAGGATGAGGTTAGAATGGACTTTTGGAAAGATCACTGCCAAAGTGAGTAGAGCAGATCGGAACTGGGAGAGACCAACAGACTGGCATTCTGAGGTTGCAGTGATTGTATCGAGATATCCTACAAGGGAACAGGGCTTTCTACTACAATATTTGGATGAGTTGCCTGACAATGAAATACCAGGGTTTGTTTTCAATTAAACACATCAATTGCTATCATTGTATTAAGTTATAAAAGGCTTTAGAGAACAACTTCTGCTTTTATGGAGGAATCAACTGAGGACCAGCAAGGAAAATCAGTGCTCTTCAATGACACATTTGTTAGGAAAAAGCCAAAATGGGCACTCAGGGCTCTAAACAGGCAGTCCTTACCACTCTCCACCGCTCTAAGATTGCTCTTATTTGTTTGTAAAGGGCTGTTTTTATCATGAGAGTAATTAAATGCCTCTCTTTTTCAGCTTCTTTCCACCTTCATTCACCTGACATTCTGTTTACCCAATTAATTTTCACTGTGTATAAAGAAAGCCTTTTTAAAGCAGAAGTAAATTTCAGCCTACACCTTTGTCAGCCTGATGGCTGTTTCCTAATTAACTGAGATGACATGAATAAGGGTTTATTGTTATTGAGCTTTTCAAAGTCTTCTGCTTAGATTAGATTACCAAGAACCTGGCAAGAAGAATATGTGTTTCATTTTCCTAGGATCTGGAATTGACAATGGGCAGATGACAAACAGCAAGGGATTCATGACTGGGCTGCAGCACCCCAGCCTGGCAGGGTGTTTCCCAAATACCTTACTAAATACTGCACTGATGCAGTGAGAACATTCCAGAAAATGGAATTGTCGGAGCAGAGTCTAAATCCAAACTTCATATATTAGTGACATCCCTTTATGTATCTCTGAATTCAGCTTTGAGAACCTCAATGTTAGGGTAGGAGAGGATTGCTTCTCCAGAGAGGAGGAAGTCAATGGCAACTTTATTAGCATTCTAATTCTCATTCATGCAGCTATGAACTGGTTGTGATTCTGTGAAGTGGGAAGTAATGAGGCTACCACAATTGCATATGCCTTATCAGCTGGTAATATAATAAAAAGAGAAAGAAAGAGGGGGACAGAGAGATACAGGCACAAGGAAAGAGGGAGAAAGCACTACATAAATCCATGAAGGTTGCGGCACAACTTCAGCGAAGAAGAAATAAGCTAGGAATTAACTTGCCTAGGGTCACTTAGAAGAACAAAGGGCCATCTACTCCTTAACCTACTTTCTTTCTGAGATCATTTTTCTCTACCCCTCTAGTTTCCATGGGTAGGAACCTTCCATAGAGTGGCATTTAATGCCTCTTTCAAAGGCTACCTTCAACGTGAATGCAGTGTGAAAGAGTTATTTAATTGGAGCGTTTGGGAAATGCAAATTAAAACTACAATGAGATACCACTAAACACCTATTAGAAAGCTTAAATTATAAAATTGATCATTCTAAGAGCTGGCAAGGAGGTGCAGGAACTGGAACCCTCATATGCTATTGGTGGGAATGTAAAATGGTACAACAATTGTGGAAAATAGGTTGGCAGCTTCTGAAAAAGTTAGACATGCACCTACCATATGACCCAACATTTCACTCCTACGTATTTATTCAAGAGAAATGAAAATGTATGTCCATACAAAGGCTTGTATACAACTATTCATAGCAGCTTTATCTGTAATAAGCAAAAACTGGAAACAACCTAATATCCATCAATAGGTGAATGGATACACAAACTATGGCGTATACATACAATGGAATACCAATCAGTAATGAAAAAGACTGAACTATGGATACATGCTGACATATGGATAGATGTCAAAATAATTATCCTTAAGTAAGAGAAGACAGACAAAAAAGGACTACATACTTTATGATTCTATTTATATAAAATTCTATTAAATGAAAATCTTATAAGGACAGGAAGTAGATCGGTGGTTGCTTAGGGATGGAGAGAGGGGAAACAGGGAGGAGCTAATGAGAGGGCTGTGTGAGAATATTTCTAGGGCTTATACTTTTGCTCGTTATCTTTATTGTGGTGATAGTTTCAAGGGTAGGTACTTATATCAAAATTTACCAAACTTTACATTTTATGTATAGTTTGTCATACATAAAATATATATTAATAAAACTGTTTAAAAATACAGAAGGAAATCACTAGTCTCTGCCAAGGTCAGCCAAAGGTGACATGAAAGAGCCCACAATGCACAACTGCTTTGTCTGAAGAGCAGCACAGATGCAATCACTCTGTACAGCTCCTGGTGCCTCTCACCGTCCCCTCCCAGGAGAGAGTGAGTATTCATTCTAAACACAATTTTGCTTTCTTCGAGGTCATACTCAACTGTTCTCTTCATCTCAGAAATGCAGTAGGACAAAGTACTCCTCACCCACTACCATCCTTTTTAGGGCAACTCTCTCTGCCAACACCAGGTATTAACAGACACTGGGGGAAGAAGAGGTATCCACAGCTTTGAAAAGTTGCCAACCTCTGCTTGACACAGTTTATGCAAAGACATTTTCTCCATGCAGTCATTTAGGTCATATCCATATGGGTGTGGGGAGGGGGTCTTTAAAAAAATATGCCAACACTATAACCAAAAATTATTTAAAATTTTTATCAATCTCCTTTCCAACAAAGAGGGCCAGTGTACATATTAACGAATTAGAGTAAGATTATAGATGTCTTCACTCTAAAATAAACACCTTACTCTGCTTCCTTCTATGTAAAATCTGGAAAACTCATTAGGTAATAAATATTGCTGCCACATTCTATACCAGTTACACATAGGAGGTATAGTTGATACACCACCAGGTGATGAGTTAATTGTTAAATACCACTTGTACATTAGTCAGGGGAAAATTAGACCAAGCTCTCAAACTAGACATTGATCATTCCAAAAATTCAGAATTCCACTGAGTACGCACAGGACCATCACTTGTCTTGATTGCTCGCAAATTGCTGACCTTTAAAACTGACAGCACTCACATGTATTGAAATACCACAATGTACCAAATAAATGTGGATAATTCCCATGTGTCACTTAATAATAAAAGCAAAAATATGATGGCACTTAGATTTTGAAATGAGACATATTAATCTCAAATACATTCAATGTGGTTTTAAAATATAGAAGTCTACCTAAGTCATACCAAGATATGAGAGTTTATCTGTATAGTGACATTCTCATGCTGTTAAGAAAGATGAAAAATATCAACTGATGTTTGTGGAGCAAAGGAGAGTGGTATCCCACAGTGTCGATGAACTCTCCTGATACAAGACACAGAAAAAAGATGTCTTTCTTTACCTAAATTGATAGAGAAGAAATCCATCCATAAACTCATCTTGCTTACAACATGAAAAGGGCAAATTCTGTATATCACTTTATAATGTATTCAATCACATATCCGTTTCTGAGAGCAGATGAAAAGTGGGATGCCTGAGATTCTAAATTAATTCTTTTTATTCCTTTTCAAGACATAACTTCTGTGCTGTAAAGGGTACCACTGCTCCCTTCTCATTTCTTATTTATAAGTCAAACTCCC